>NW_028281188.1:900000-1156799 GCF_059751285.1 Brachycentrus maculatus | reverse complement strand
TAACCTAACCTAACCTAACCTAACCTAACCTAACCTAACCTAACCTAACCTAACCTAACCTAACCTAACCTTCCTAACCTAACCTAACCTAACCTAACCTAACCTATCCTAACCTAACCTAACCTAACCTAACCTAACCTAACCTAACCTAACCTAACCTAACCTAACCTAACCTAACCTAACCTAACCTAACCTAACCTAACCTAACCTAACCTAACCTAACCTAACCTAACCTAACCTAACCTAACCTAACCTAACCTAACCTAACCTAACCTAACCTAACCTAACCTAACCTAACCTAACCTAACCTAACCTAACCTAACCTAACCTAACCTAACCTAACCTAACCTAACCTAACCTAACCTAACCTAACCTAACCTAACCTAACCTAACCTAACCTAACCTAACCTAACCTAACCTAACCTAACCTAACCTAACCTAACCTAACCTAACCTAACCTAACCTAACCTAACCTAACCTAACCTAACCTAACCTAACCTAACCTAACCTAACCTAACCTAACCTAACCTAACCTAACCTAACCTAACCTAACCTAACCTAACCTAACCTAACCTAACCTAACCTAACCTAACCTAACCTAACCTAACCTAACCTAACCTAACCTAACCTAACCTAACCTAACCTAACCTAACCTAACCTAACCTAACCTAACCTAACCTAACCTAACCTAACCTAACCTAACCTAACCTAACCTAACCTAACCTAACCTAACCTAACCTAACCTAACCTAACCTAACCTAACCTAACCTAACCTAACCTAACCTAACCTAACCTAACCTAACCTAACCTAACCTAACCTAACCTAACCTAACCTAACCTAACCTAACCTAACCTAACCTAACCTAACCTAACCTAACCTAACCTAACCTAACCTAACCTAACCTAACCTAACCTAACCTAACCTAACCTAACCTAACCTAACCTAACCTAACCTAACCTAACCTAACCTAACCTAACCTAACCTAACCTAACCTAACCTAACCTAACCTAACCTAACCTAACCTAACCTAACCTAACCTAACCTAACCTAACCTAACCTAACCTAACCTAACCTAACCTAACCTAACCTAACCTAACCTAACCTAACCTAACCTAACCTAACCTAACCTAACCTAACCTAACCTAACCTAACCTAACCTAACCTAACCTAACCTAACCTAACCTAACCTAACCTAACCTAACCTAACCTAACCTAACCTAACCTAACCTAACCTAACCTAACCTAACCTAACCTAACCTAACCTAACCTAACCTAACCTAACCTAACCTAACCTAACCTAACCTAACCTAACCTAACCTAACCTAACCTAACCTAACCTAACCTAACCTAACCTAACCTAACCTAACCTAACCTAACCTAACCTAAGTTTATAGATCAAAGGTCAAGTTCAAAGGTCAAGTTCAAAGAACAAGGTCAAAGGTCAAAGTTCATATGTCAAGTTCAAAAGAAAATTGTCAAAGGTCAAAGTAAAATGTCAAGGGTCAAAGAAAAATGTCAAAGGACAAAGGAAAATGTCAAAGAATTATTTCAGAGGTCACCGAAAAATGTCAAAAGTCAAAGGAAAAATGTCGAAGGTCAAAGAAAAATGTCAAGGGTCAAAGGAAAATATCAAAGATCAAAGAAAAATGTCAAAGGTCAAAGAAAAATGTCAAGGGTCAAATAAAAATGTCAAAGGTCAAAGAAAAATGTCAAGGGACAAGAAAAGTGTCAAGGGTCAAAGGAAAATTATCAAAGATCAAAGAAAAAAGTCAAAGGTCAAAAAAAATTTCAAGGGTCAAAGGAAAATGTCAAAGGTCAAAGAAAAATGTCAAGGGTCAAAGTAAAATATCAAAGACATTTGACAAGGCTCAAAGGAAAATATCAAAAATCAAAGAAAAATGTCAAAGGTCAAAGAAAAATGTCAAGGGTCAAGAAAAGTGTCAAGGGTCAAAGGAAAAATCAAAGATCAAAGAAAAATGTCAAAGGTCAAAGAAAAATTTCAAGGGTCAAAGGAAAATGTCAAAGGTCAAAGAAAAAAAAAATGTCAAGGGTCAAAGTAAAATGTCAAAGACATTTGACAAGGCTCAAAGGAAAATATCAAAAATCAAAGAAAAATGTCAAAGGTCAAAGAAAAATGTCAAGGGTCAAAAAAAAAATGTCAAAGGTCAAAGAAAAATGTCAAGGGTCAAAGAAAAGTGTCAAAGATCAAAGAAAAATTTCAAAGGTCAAAGAAAAATGTCGAAGGTCAAAGAAAAATGTCGAAGGTCAAATAAAAATGTCAAGGGTCAAAGAATATTGTCAAAGGTCAACGGAATATTGTCAAAGTTCAGATTTTTTAAGTTAAAATGTCTAAGTTTCGCCTTTGAGAATGCCAAAAGAGGTTAAATGAAATTATTTACGTAAGATCGTAAGTAAACACGAAATTTGTCAAAAATCAAACAGAAAATATCAATAAATAAACAGCAAGAAGAAACTCAACAAAACTCTTATCTTGTACGCAAAGAATAAACTAAATAAACTAAATTAAGTAGCGAAAAATGAACGAAGAACAAAAAAATAATTAAATGAATTAAACATACCATTTTATGAAGATATTTTGTCACCTGTAGACGAATAGTCGGAAACTCCGTATCGATGTATGGTAGAAGAAATCTGCTTTCTGCTTTCTACCGGTAGACAGGTGGCGGTAGTGTGCCTGAAATGAACAAGTGAGAAGAATTCATTATTTTTCACTATTGTCGTTGATCGAAAAACATATGATTTTATAGTCTATGGAGGAATATGCGTGCGTGATTGGAGGACTCGAAGAGGCGAGGGAGAAGAATAGTAGAAGACTTGTCCTGTAAGGGGAAACGTCAGGGACTTAAAAAAAAAAAAAAAAAAAAAAAAAAAACCCTATTCATCATTGCTTTATTGCTGTTGCTGTTACTGTTTAATTGCTTTGTACGTATATTAATTGATTATAGGTTGATGAAAAATAGCGACCGCCCACAAGAATATGCTTTGTGAAAAATGCTTGCTGATGCGTATTTATGCGTGTACATTTGTCGTTGTTTATTATTATTTTTATTAGTCGTTGGCAAGTTAGTAAGTACCCGATGATGGATGTATGTACGTTAATACGATTTTATACGTATACGATGATGTATATATACCTTAGGTACATAAATCGAAATGAACTCATATTATAATATCATTATAATGAACGTACGCGCAAAAAGATCAAAGCAATGTGCAAAGAAATGCAAAATTTACTTGCTATTTTTAACAATACTTGTTTTGGTCAGGATCGTTTTGCTGCTAACTTCATTTGTGTTTATCGATGTCACTGACAGCTCCTTTTGATTCGTTGTTTTCTCAGTGCATCGGTTTCTAAATCAGTTTCTCAGTGCATCGGTTTAAAAGTTTTGTTAATTAATACTGTATTAAAAAAAAAGACAAATCGGTTTCTAACAATAATACATTATTGATCCGTCGTCTCGATTATTCGTTGTAACGGAAATAATGATTTCCAATCAACTTGGACGTTTCAGAAAACGATAACCTCAAAACTCCCAATGAAGGATTCTACCACAGAAGAATACCTTTCTCGATTATATTATCCTCGCAACAGTGTTCCGTTGTGCCCGTGAAAACTGTGTATTCTCTTACGTTTCCTTTTGGAGTCATTTCCAGATTTATTACAGTCATGTTTCGAGATTATTCTATTCGTCAAATCTCTCTGAACAATCCACCGATCCCCATCGTTTATCAACCCAACATGACACCGTGCCATAACGTGACATGTAGATGTGGACGTGTCACGTTATGGTTATCTCAGCAGAACTCATGTTGGGTTTATAAACGATGAGGATCGGTGGATTGCCCAGAGAGATTTGACGAATAGAACTTGCACAAGTGTGTGTTCATTTTCAATTTCGTGGATTTGCACGTACATGCACGTGTAACTGCACGTGTTAATTCACGTGTAATTGCACGTGTAATCGCACGTGCAATCGCACGTGCAATCGCACGTGTACTTGCACGTGTAATTGCACGTGTAAATCCACGAGTTACGACACGTGTAATTACACGTGTAATTACACGTGTAAATACACGTAATCGCACGTGTAAAAAAAAAATCCACAAGTAATAACACGTAATCGCACGTGTACTTGCACGTGTACTTGTACGTGTAATCGCACGTGTAAAAAAAAATCCACAAGTAATAACAAGTAATCGCACGTGTACTTGCACGTGTAATTGCACGTGTAATCCACAAGTAATGACACGTGTAATTGCACGTGTTATCGCACGTGTAAATCCACGAGTAATGACACGTGTAATTGCACGTGTAATCGGACGTGTAAATCCACGAGTAATGACACGTGTAATTGCACGTGTAATCGGACGTGTAATCGCACGTGTAATCGCGCGTTTAATCGCACGTGTAAATCCACAAGTAATGACACGTGTAATCGCAAGTGTAATCGCACGTGTAATTGCACGTGTAATCGCACGTGTAAATCCACGAGTTACGTCACGTGTAATTGCACTGTAATTGAACGTGTACTTACACGTGTGAATACACGTGTAATCGCACGTGTAAAAAATCCACAAGTAATGACACGTGTAATTGCACATGTAATTTCACGTGTAAAACCCGAGTAATTACACGTGTAATTGCACGTGTTTTTTTTCGTGTGATGCACGTGTGATTGCACGTGTAATTGCACGTGTAAATCCACGAGTTACGACACGTGTAATTGCACGTGTAATTATACGTGTAATTGCACTGTAATTTCACGTGTGAATATACGTGTAATCGCACGTGTAAATCCACAAGTAATGACACGTGTAATCTCACGTGTTATTGCACGTGTAATCGCACGTGTAAATCCACAAGTAATGACACGTCTAATCGCACGTGTAATTACACGTGTAATTCCACAAGTTATGACACGTGTAATTACACAAATTGCAATTGCACGTGTGATTTCACGTGTAAAACCACGCGTAATTGCACATGTAATCGCACGTGTAAATCTACGAGTAATGACACGTGTAATTGTACGTGTAATCGCACGTGTAATCTCACGTGTAAGTGCACGTGTAATTTCACGTGTTATTACACGTGTAATCGCACGTGTAATTGCACTCACTGACAGTTCCGTTTGACGCGTTTTATATTATCGGTTAAATTAATCTTAAAAGCTTTGCAAGTTTAAAATTTATGTTTCAAATTAAAATAAAAACCCGATATCTAAAAAACATCTGTCGTCTCCGATATTCTTTGACCTTTGCCCTTTGAACTTTGACATTTGACCTTTGAACTTTCACCTTTAAACTAAGACATTTTACATTTTACCTTTAAAGTTTGACCTTTGAACTAAGACCTTTGAACTTTGACCTTTGAACTGAGACATTTGAACTTTTAACTTTGAACTTTAAGCTTTAAACTTTTTAACTTTGAACTTTGACTTTTGAACTTTGACCTTTGAACTTAGAGACGGAGATAAAAACGAAGATGGAGAGGAACATGATAAAGAAGATGAAGAAGATGGATGAAAACGGAGATAAAGACGGAGATGAAGACGGAGATGGAGATGGAAGATGATAAGAAGATTAAGATGAAATGAAGATGAAGACGGAGATGAAGACGGAGATGAAGATGATGATCATGATGATGGCAAAGATGGAGACGGAGATGAAGACGGAGATGAAGACGGAGATGAAGACGGATATGACGACGGAGATGAAAACGGATATAAACACGGAGATGAGCACGGAGATGAAGACGGAGATGAACATGGAGATAAAGAATAAGATGAAATTAAGATATGGCGATAAAGGTGGAGATAAAAATAGGATGAAATTAAGATGAAGATGAAGAATAAGATGAGGACGGAGATGAAATTAAGATAAACGAGATGAAGACGGAGATGCAGGCGAAGATGAAGACGGAGATGGAGATGAAAACGAAGATGAAGATGGAGATGAAGACGATGATGAAGACTGAGATGAAGACAGTGATGGAGATGGAAGATGATATGAAGAATAAGATAAAATTAAGATGAAGACGGAGATGAAAACAGAGATGAAGACGGAGATGATCACGGAGATGAACACGGAGATGAATACAGAAACGGAGATGAAAACGGAGATGAACACGGAGATGAACACGGAAACGGAGATGAACACGGAGATGAAGACCGAGATGAACACGGAGATGAATACGGAGATGAACACGGAGATGAAGACAGAGATGAAGACGGAGATGGAGATGAAGATGGAGATGGAAGATGAAATGAACAATAAGATAAAATGAAGATAGATGAAGACGGAGATGAAGACGGTGATGTATACGGAGATGAAGTAGTGAGTGAGATGTGATAAATAAGTACTAGAACGTTGTGATCACTTAAAGGGTCATCTATATTTGATATTTCACAAACATTTTCTCTATTTTTAATGCTATTAATACTATTAGTATTTATTTAATATTACTCTGGGCTGGTCTTTAAAGCGCAGGAGTGATCACATATATAAGTATTGATCAAGATGCAGTGCATAAAGGTAGGTTAGCTAATTGCTCTTGTGGTAAGTACTTAATTCTTTTAAATTCATAATATAAATACAGTCGAACTCGGTTATAACGAGGATGAAAGAGCCGACTGATTTCGCTCGTTTACTGTTCTTCGTTATGTCCGAGAATATGTTTTTTTTTAAATACCTATCACATGAAGTTTTTTTATCTGGAACGGTCACATAACACAATATGTCACAATTGAAACAAAATTCATACAATTCACCCATTACACACATGTCATTTTTTTCTGTTAATCCAGTTTTCCTATAAAAAATGGAAAATCTTGTGCTGCTTGAGTACAAAACCATTGTAGCAGTTTGATTAAAATTAGTACGATCACAGTTCCCATATGTTTTTTTTTGAGTCCGTGATGTTTTTTTTAATGCAGATAAAAATACAGTATTGACACTGAGAATGACGAAAACTTTTTAAACACTTCAATTTTAATTTCTGCCTGTTCACGAGAGACGCCTTTTCTTATTAGTACATTTGTTGATAATTCGAGGGTTTGTTTTTAACTGACCTGCTCTAGAATTGATCTTACATTCTCCACCTCGTAATGTTTATTATGCAATGTCCATAGTAAGCATAGAACATACAAAACATGGAAACTATAGTAAAAATCCCCGAAACAAGCATGACGTTCAAAAACTATATAATAAGTTATTGTAACAAAGTAGATCCTTACCAGACATGACAAAGCTTGCAATTTGCAACATGCAATTCAAAACCTATATGCGTGAAACCATTTTTTTAATGTCGTTGATAACACCAAATTAGTACTTAAGATTCATAAACGTAATCCGATCCCGACGGCAACGGTCTAATTGCCCGGTCGGATTTTATTGCTTTAGGTCGAAAATGTTTTAAAGCGTTCAAATATTTTCAACAATAAAAAAAAAACAATCTCTTTTTGCTCTCTATAGCCGAGAAGTTCCTCGTTATAACCGTGAATAAATGTATGGAGAAAATCAGAAACCAAAATGTCAACGAATGTTTCCTCGCTCTATCTCGCTATAACCGTGCTCGTAATAACCGAGTTCGAATGTACACGATTAAAAAAATGCTCACTGTTCGGTATTTATTTGGAAAAGACTTGGCAACCCTGCTTACAAGTCACCGTCGACGGTATACCGATCCCTGCAAAGTCGCTGTTGAGCTTATCTATACGGTTTAGTTGTCTACTTCAAAAAATTCCCAACATCTCCGAGTCCGACGTAATGTTGACATTTAAATGATTACGGCTCGGATAAACAAAAAACGAACGCAAATATCCAACTATGATAGGAGACTCGTCGTTTGCTGGGAGCCGGGAGGATGTCGGACGGCCAATGCGGCGACGCGATGCATGTCTGTTCTTGTTCCGATTCGGAACAAGCACGGACAAACGTCACCTCCAGAGTTAAGTTCTGAATTGCAATGAAGATATTTATTTGTTTACGTAATTTTACTACTTTTTTGTTAGTTTGGTGTGTATCACCCTCTTCTTCTTCTAGATACCTAGTTCGATTTGCCGCATTATTTACTAGCGAGTTGAAATCGTTTTTACTCGAATTTAGCCGGTGATCGAGAAAAATTTAAATTTATGTGGGACATCAAAATCGAAACTATCAAAATCGGTTATAATAGGTGCATATGATTTGAACTGAGAAATAACTCAATATTCGTTAATATTATTGACTGTAGGCATTGTACTTATGAATTAAATGCTACACAATAAAGATAATCATAAAACATGAATAATCTAAATTTCATGAGCACACAACGGAATTATGTAGGAGCAATGAGGATTATTTTTTCGTTACTGCTGGAGTTGCAACTAAATATACAATAATGACTTGCATTTCACGTAACACGTGCTGATGAAATTTAAAATCTGCGGATAAATGTAAGAGTAGCACTTAATGTGAAGTTCTATAGGAACCAACATGCGTGGTATTTTATTCCGCGTATGTGTCGCGTGCCGCGTGCGACATGCGACTGAAATTTCACACGTGGAAAATTTTTGTTCCACACCGACAATTTTACAAAAAATCAGATGTTTAAATCAATTTTTAGATCAACACAAAACACAATAATAATAATAGGAATATACAATAAATATATATTTTTTTAAAATTCAATTATTATAATCACACAATATACACATGGGTATCTTAAAAATAATTATTCGTAATCAATTCCTTAAAATGTTTAAATTGTCCAATTTGAATACATATAATAAATAACAAATGAAAAAAAAAATCACTACGTAATTCATTATTTTTATATCCACATTAAACATTTTAAAAACAAATAATATTACTGTAATAAAAATACAATGCACATTATTTTTTAATATAAGTTTTACGAATAAAATATGTCAGATAAAAAAAATAATTTGACGTGAATTTTCCTTTCACGATTGAATAAAGAAGCTGATGATTGCGTAATATAAATTTGTCAAAATAAATATTGTTTACAAAACACGACATCCATGCATGATCCGTGTACACTTCTGTAGGGTAATAATGACCAAAGTGCAGAAAAATAAGCACTAGCGCGTATTAAAAATGCGTGCGAATATAGATCACATAGGCAAACATTTTTGTGGTTATTAGGTTGAATTTCGTATGACACATATTTAGAATTTTGCAAAAACCGTAAATAACATCTCCGACATTTGGGAAGAAATATAAATTAAGCTAGGAGAGACCACAGAAAAAGATAAAACATTGCCTCGATCAAAATCGAAAATACAAGGCACAGCATTGATCTTTTATACCTATTGACATATTTTACCATCCGGTTTCATCAAGGGTTATTTGTATTTAATGTTTACATGTATAATAATGTTGATGTAAGTATGCCGTATGGACGTTTCGCTCGAAGGTAAGGGAACTGGTATTGGCGACTGTGTGTAGTGTAATAATAAATCATGTATGAATAGGTAAGGTTGTCGGTGCCACTTCTTTTAGCAATTAGCGAATGGTGTTGCGTAGAAATTTCACGCATGAATTATATTACATGAAATTATAGTAACTTTAAACATAAAGAGTAAATCTACTCACGAGTAGGTATAGGCTATAAAACGTATGAAGTTTAAGCTTGAGTAGGGTAATGATAAGCAGTGTTGCATAAGCCGTAGCTAGATTTCAGAGTCACTTGGACGTTAGGTAATTTAAAAAATATATATCTTTTTGCAATTAGCGAGTGGTTTTGCCTAGAAATTTCACGCATGAATTACATGAAATTATAGTACCTTTAAACATAAAGAGTAAATGTTCTCAATATTATCAATATTTAAAGCATTTACTTTGTGGTTAGTCATTTTTACTTATTTATTTTTTTACAAAAATGTTAATAAAATTAGTAAATAACCACTCACCGAGATTTTTACGTCTACCGGTTTCGAGACGTACCCGTCTCTTCGTCAGGACAATCACTAACACAGCATGCAAACAATACTACCCTTCACCACCATTGCACCATTTACACACTCAAAACTACACAAAATGTCTAACACATGCGATTTTTGATCGACCCGAAGACCAACATGCACTATAGTTTTCAATACAGACATGCGTTACGAGCCGAGGTTAAACGTGCATAAACTATAGTGCATGTTGGTCTTCGGGTCGACCAAAAATCGCATGTGCTAGACATTTTGTGTAGTTTTGAGTGTGTAAATGGTGCTATGGTGGTGAAGGGTAGTATTGTTTGCATGCTGTGTTAGTGATTGTCCTGACGAAGAGACGGCTACGTCTCGAAACCGGTAGACGTAAAAATCTCGATGAGTGGTTATATACTAATTTTATTAACATTTTTGTAAAAAAATAAATAAGTAAATGTTCATGGGGCCTTCCTTCCTGAGCATTCAAAACATTGTTTAAAAAGCCTATACCACTCACGAGTAGGTATAGGCCATAAAACTTATAAAGTTTAAGCTTGAGTAGGGTCATGATAAGCAGTGTTGCATAAGCCGTAGCTAGATTTCTGAGTCACTTGGATGATAGGTAATTCAAAAATTATTTTCGCAATCTCATTTTTGTTTAGAATTTTACTGTAAAATTTTTAAAAGCAAATTTGTCCCAAGAATTCCGAGTTGTATTTGCACACAAGTGCAAATACAAATTTTGACGACAGGAATGAAATGGCCGCCGGTTTTGTTGTTGCGAAATTCGATCATAATTCTAAAATCAATATCATTACTAACTGCGCTGACGAGACAGATAGATATCTGCAGTTGGTGATCAATCTTTTCTCAGTATGTATAAATTGACCATTTATTTTTGTCCTCAAAACGGGACATCTACCAATTTTTTCGTAAAAGTATGTAAATTCAAGAAAACAAGTATTTTTCGATACTTTTTATGCATTAATAAAAAGAAAAGGAATGTTGATAATGAAAATAAGAGGAATAAATATAAAAAAAATTAGGTTGTTTTATATTTTTCCATACATAATTATCTTGTTGTTTTAAATATTATAAGTGGGTTTACTTTTAAATAAGAATGGAATTATTGGCAGAATTTTTAAAAAATTATCTTAACTAACAACATCGCTGTAAGTACTCCGACTTGTAGTTGTGTTTTTTCTGTCGTCCACACTGATTCATCTGTGAAAAGACTAAATCAAGCTAGGATTTGTTGAGCAAAGTTATATGAAACGGCCATACTACAAACTACCGGCGATTTTTAACACTTTTTTTTAATTGTCACCTTGTGATGCTCTGTTTTTGAAAACGGGACATTTCGACGTCCCGAAACTTTACTTGGGGACAACGGGACAGGCTATCTAAAAACGGGACGGTCCCGTTAAAAACGGGACGTATGGTCACTTTAATATAAAAAATTTTAAAAAGTAAAAGTTGTGCCCTGATCTAATGACTGAATTAAGCATGTCGTGTTGGGTGGAATAAACACTATTTTCACGTTAGATTTTTTATGCGAATTCGCATAAAAATATACTTGAACTACATAGAAAAAACCTAGGTTCCATTACATTTGAAAATCGCATAACTTCAAAATCGCATAAAAAAGATCCGCATAAAAACAGACCCAAGTGTATTTTAAAGAACTATGTCCTAGAATGTTTAACCTTATTACTTTGTGTAATAATAGGTGACTGAAAAATGAATGAATTACGATATGTTTGAAATTATTTTTCTTCATGTCCATGTACTTTTATCCGATTTTTATGTGCAAACAAATATGTAATAATAAAACAACAAAAGACTTTTAGTTGATGCAAACTATCATTTTGCGATAAAAAGTAAACTGGATAATAAATAAAACAATCAATTGACAATAATTTAAAGAAATTAAAAATAGGATTCGTTATCTTTTGAAATGTTTCAAACATCTTCAGCGCAACAAAAATATATGATGAAAATATATGAGTTTAGTTAACTAAATTATGCAACATTATACAAAAGTCTAATACAACGACTAACAACTTAACGCCACTCGATTATTGTTCACTACTTTTTACGCTGTGCGCACAAATTCTCAAAATATTGCAACTGAAACGGCTCGTCACTTCCGCTGGACAGAGAACACCACAAGGGCTGCCAGTAATAAAAAATAATAATTTGTATTTAGTTACGTATTTTATATTGAATGACTAAATGCAAATTATTATTTTGTATATTACATGCTTATTTTTTTTGTTAATTGTGTATTATATTTGTATCAATTTGCATGTTGTTGATTAACCCTGACAACTGAAAATGTATTTATTTGAAGAATATCACTGAAGAATATACTATCTGAACGCAGTGCGAAAACGGTGTTCATGGGGCCTTTCTTCCTGAGCATTCAAAACATTGTTTAAAAAAATATATTTATATTTTATAATTTCGGATTTGCATTAATATAAATTTAATTTCCATTTTTTATTTTATTTTTTACATCTCATAAAGATGATGAAGAATATGGAAGTCTGGGCATTTACGGGGCTGACGACCGTCATAGGCTGGTTTAAGTGTAAACGTCATAGGCTGGTTTAAGTGTACTTAAAACACGTGTAAACGTTCACCAATTCTACTCATTATTGACAACCACACTACTCAAATTCTCTGAAGTTCTAAAAATATGAACCAATTTGGAAACGTTGTTCTTGAATCATTAGAAGTTCACTATAATCATGACGTCAGATCCGACGGATCCGGCAAGCGAGTGTTTTTGCCTAGAATTTTCACTCATGAATTACATGAAATTAAAGTAACTTTAGGCATAGGCTATGAAACTTATAAAGTTGAAGCCTGAGTAGGGACATGATAAACGGTGTTGCATAAGCCGTAGCTAGATTTCAGAGTCACTTGGACGTTAGGTAATCCAAAAAAAAGGATCCGGCATTTCTCGCTAGAATACCTAAAGCCGATATATCGGATTTTGGTAGTCAAAGGGATATGTCGGAGTTTCTCGGTTTGAACCCACTCTACCACAATTTGATACCTATTTCTAATAATGAGCCGCCTAGGCTCACATAAATAGTATGAAATTGAAATATTTGTGTAAATAATAAAAACGTAAATATAACTCTTTTTTTAATTAAAATAACTCTAATTTGGCAATAAAAATTAAAATATTCGCCCCCAGCAATTTAATATGTAAATAAACAGTGCAATATAATAATCCTCATATCTGACACCGACACTTTTCGAATTGTAAACCGAAAGAAATATAAAAAATGTTCCTTTTTAAATGCCATGGTGCATAACGTCGAATCTGCAAAAGGGTCGAAGCAATGTATGAACCAGTTTTTGCACGTAGTTACTCGTAACTTAACTTCGCTCTCATTTTATGAAAATTTACTATCCCTTTTTTGCAAAACTTGTATTGCTCGGGATTGATTTGCAAAGTGCCTTCATTGCGTTTATTGTTTATTGATGTAACTATTATTTTCTCTCTGATTCTGTTCAACGCGTGTCTTTTTGTGTCGGCTTCCTTGCAGAAGCTTGAGCTTTCCTTACCTTTCAATTGATACTTTCAACAATAGGGAAAGCCTCATCCGCTGTCTCGATATTCATTGCCATTATTTGTAATCAACTTAGGCATTTAAGAAAACGATAACCTCAAAACATCCGAAGAAATATTGTTTACATGGAAGAAATATCTTTCTTAATTCCTCAATATTACTGTGACAGTATGTAAAAAAAAACATTAAAATCTTTTTCGTTTTAAGTTTGGTTTATGGGTATATTCCAATTAAACTTGACCCTTAATATATAATTTTAATCTCTGATTTATTTTCAGTTCCAGAACAGTCTGCCCAAAGATTATATACTAGAAAAGTCTGCCCTTGCGATCGGCATTGCTACACTAGTAAATAGTACTACACTGCCTTACATATCGCTCACTCCTTTCAAGAACGTCATAAATAAAAAATCGTCGATTTTCAGTTATGCATGTTTTCGGAATGCCCAGAAAATGTACTATATCTCAGCAAAAGAGGCAAATTTTTAACCTAATATTTACTCGCTACAGGGCAGAAAGTGTTGTTTTTGCATTTTTAAGAAAAGGTATTGCTAATTATTTTTTTAACACACTGAATATTTTCAAATGGAGAAAAAACATTCAGGTTTTACCTAAAAAGATATGTTGCAGTGTAGTACTATTTACAGTAAAAAGTTCAATAAGTGGCTTGATATTTATTTTTAAAACATTGTATTATATTTTTAAACTTTAAAAACGTTTTCCTGAAAAATCAAGTTTTTTTATTTATGACGTTCTTGAAAGGAGTTAGTGATATGTATTTAACATCAATGTACTCATTGCCTTATGTTTATTTTGATAAATCTAGATTCAACACTAGTGTTGTGATTGCGATTGTTTTTTCTTACTATTTTTTATTATTTTATATCATACTTGTAACGAATAAATTATGCATAATAATTTAAATTAAAAAATAAACACCGCGTTTTCTTTTTTGTTATTTTTTCATCCGTTTATATTTATTTCATCATCACATATTACGGTATTACACCCTCACAGTGCACGTGTGTACGTATGCGTCGTGCAAGCGTTCGTGTGCACGTGCATGTGCACGTGTGTGCGCAAGTGAACGTTTGCACGTATGCGTGTGTGTGTGTCCGCGAACGTGTGCACGTGTATTTGCAGGTGTGCATGTGAACGTGTGTGTGCACGTGTGCGTTGTACATATGTGCATATGCACGAGTGTGTATGTACATTTACTTTTTTTTAACATATTCTTCACTCAGCCCATTTGCCCTCACTTTCAAACCACTTCATGTGAAATAATCTTTTCTTCACAAAATGAGGAGATCGTTGACACTTATCACGTTCACATATATGAGATCCCTCATAAGGACTTATTCATTTGTCAAAAAATAAACCTCTTCATTCTATTTATTGTACTTATTGAAAACAACAATGTATCCATGTAGGTAAGTATGTGCTTTCTTGTAAGTTGATTCATGATTGCGCACGACTAACCATTTTTATATTTTACTATCAATGTCTATGGTAAAAAGCATTTTATTGACTATGGTACGAATAATCAACAACGTGCGTTTGTCATATTGACGTTTAGTATATCTTCCAACATCTTTGACATGTGGGCAGTAAATATATATCAAAATAAATTTACTCAAGATGAGTATCATTAAGTGTTTTAAGTGTCGCTCTCTCCTCTTAAATCCGACTGAAGTAATGGTATTGAATCCACACGGAGATTGTAGACAAGATATCGATACATCCGTTTGCGAATCGTTTTTAGACGAAAAGTTAATATATTTGAAAGACGATTTGCTACCAGGGTGGATTAAATCTAAAATAGAAGAGAGCTCTTGGATGAAAGGGAAACTTCACTGTACACATTGCAATAGTAAAATAGGATCTTTCGATTTTGTATCCGGAAGGAAATGTTGTTGCGGTGAATCTGTATTACCCCCGGTGTTTTTCATTAAAAGTCAAGTCGACCGCCCATTAAAGTTATGATCCATTTAGAAATGCCACCACAAAGCGATTAAATAAACACCCAAATTTCCGAGTGAGTTAGTTAAAATTATTTATTGTATTTACTATTATTCTGGAAATTTGCTTCCAAATGATCTGCAATAGAATATTCCTTCTACTCATTTTTAGCACAATGCTATAACACTACTACTTTTTCCATATATTTCCAAAATTGCATTAAAATGTTTAGTTCCTGCGAGAACTTTACTAAACGCATTACTCCTGTATGAGTATAAAGGGAGTATCTACAATCACACAAAGTCAATGAAAAATCAATCAGTATTTTCCTGATTTTTGTGTTACATAGTAAGTTACCATTGCATGATTTAATAATCATTTCATGTCTTTTCTTTGGTTTTGAAATGGAGACTTTTATTTGTACTTATCAGATATTGCTGCAATTTTTTGAATCATTATTTTTGTAACTTTCGAAGACTTCACTCGATCTAAATGTAGTCAAAGTAGTGTTCCTAAGTTTACATGTGCCCGTTGTATTTGTTAGAATTGTGTCGAGTTTTACTGAATATGTAATGTGCATTACAGGAACTGTACAGGGTGGATTTACCTCGCATAGAAAGTGACCTTCATCCCGTGGAGCTCCCACTACCGACCGACAACTACTAAACTGGGGAAACCTGACAACACCTAAAGTATAATGATTATTAATAATTTCTCAATTAGCAGAATTCTCTGAAATATGACTAAAAGTTTGTATTTGCTTTATCCCTTTAAACATAAAGTAAACCGGACAGCTCCCTCACCGCTACTACCTCACCCTACTGGATGCTCGACATGATACATACGGGGATACGATGTGTTATTGTAAATATATTGTCAACTTTTTTTAAGAAATCGGTCAAATTATAAAAATAAAAAAAACGTATATTGTATTTGTGTGATTATTTTATTGAAATCTCAAATGTATATAATAAATCCTTAAAAATTAGCAAATCACATATTTTAACATTGCATTATTATATTAAATACATTTTTACTTTGTATAAAAAGTACAAAGCGAGTACGAGTATTCATCCGCTGTATTATAAAATCACAAGACGTCAGAAGCGATATTCTATCCATATATACGTGGCCGGTCACTCGGTACGCACTCGACTCCCGCGTTGCGCATTATAACCGGCTCGACTATTTCGTAGCATTACGGTACAGTACTGAAGACTTCACCCTTCAGACTTCAAATTAAAGTAACGTGAGCTTATAAATATCAGTTCCCAAATAATAATATTAATAACAGTGTCTTTTCCGATGCGATTAGTTCCTCGGCAGAACTGTAGTCGGGTGCTTATTATTCAAATTTCTATACATATTACGAGAAGCCTCGGGCTTCAACCTTCTCCACGCTCATAAGCCACCGGGTTATACATTACATTAGTGCATTAGCACTCGGCTGCTCGGGCATTCCCATCAAAGTACAACCTAATTTCCTAACTACCTTTCCATTGCAGCGAATAATGTATGAGGAATACCCGGATTTGTCCACTTTCAACTGCACATACAGCTTATTGTAACCTTTTCTTCGACTGAATTCAATTCAAACAATGAATCCAGATTTTGTATGAATCATCATTTACATGTAGATAATTACTCCACAAAATAAGCAAAATAATGAATTTAACCAATTAGCTTGTATATTTGTACACTTGATTCATTAATGAGACCGGTTTCAAAGTTAGCGGAACAAATTGTACGGACTTAGCGAGGTATACCTGCAATTATCATAATTCTACCTTAATTGCACTTCATGTAAAAGAGATCTTTATATTTTTTATTTAGACTAAAATAAGCTTATATTTGACGAACTGCGGTAGAGGCCTATCGCATCATTATTTATAGTGCCCTGGCTTGTGTTTAATCTATTTGTATCGGAATATCTTTATGCCACACGATGAGGTGACATGTGGATTTCTGCAGAGAAGGAATATGTAGGAAATGTCAGGTGACAAATTGACTAACACAAACTCTTCCGAGGATATAAAAGTTTGAACATCAGAAAGAAGAATGGAGTTTACGAAATGTGCATAAGAAGAAAGGCGAGCTTTTAATTACATACACATATAAATTATGGGAAATTCAATCCCGCATCCTTTTCGGAACATGTAAATTAAGCTTTTTATATTGTCGATGAGTATGCGACCCATAAAAATAAACAATTTTTTAAAATTACAATCTCACTGTAGACGGATCGTATAATCTTACAGGATATTTTTATAATATGTATACCTCATTCGCAGCAGTCACATAAGAGTACTCTAGCACTGGAGAACATTATTAGCCATTTAATTACGGAGAGTAATTATTGCCTAAAATCATTGTTGTTTTTCTGTGTGTCGCGGTTGTTTGTTATTTTAAATTACAATCTCACTGTAGACGGATCATATAATCTTACAGGATATTTTTATAATATGTATACCTCATTCGCAGCAGTCACATAAGAGTACTCTAGCACTGGAGAACATTATTAGCCATTTAATTACGGAGAGTAATTATTGCCTAAAATCATTGTTGTTTTTCTGTGTGTCGCGGTTGTTTGTTATTTTATAATATGTATACCTCATTCGCAGCAGTCACATAAGAGTACTCTAGCACTGGAGAACATTATTAGCCATTTAATTACGGAGAGTAATTATTGCCTAAAATCATTGTTGTTTTTCTGTGTGTCGCGGTTGTTTGTTATTTTATAATATGTATACCTCATTCGCAGCAGTCACATAAGAGTACTCTAGCACTGGAGAACATTATTAGCCATTTAATTACGGAGAGTAATTATTGCCTAAAATCATTGTTGTTTTTCTGTGTGTCGCGGTTGTTTGTTATTTTATAATATGTATACCTCATTCGCAGCAGTCACATAAGAGTACTCTAGCACTGGAGAACATTATTAGCCATTTAATTACGGAGAGTAATTATTGCCTAAAATCATTGTTGTTTTTCTGTGTGTCGCGGTTGTTTGTTATTTTAAAACCTTTTAAAGTTAAATGCAAGATGATGTGCCGCATAACATAATAATCAAAAATGCTATTACTACTGATCTATTTGAAATACCGATATATCAAATTGCCAAATGTAATGGCTGCGAGTTCATTACATTACGCAAATTATAGGTTACTAATAAAACATTTTGTTTCAATCTCAGTTTTCAATATCAGATACACAAGTTACATATGTATTAACATCATAATATACCTAAAACTATGTTTTTTTAACATTTCCATAATAATAAAAACAAAATAACTTCCTATCGAGGAACATTACATTGGTACAACAAAACATTTGTGTTTATTCATAAGCGTAGAACTCCATAATTAATAAAGACACTTAATATATGAAACTCGAGTAACATTCAATCACAAAAAGAATTTGTATACATCTGTTTAAAGCAGCTCCGCTCGAGGAGTAGGATAAACCTCTGCGGGATTATGTATTTGATTGCTTTGCCAAATGGAATTTTGGTTCCATATATTAAGTTCTTAAAATAACTGCTTTTTTATTATTCAATATAAAATTTGTACACTATTATTATTGTGCGCGGTAATAAAAGTTAGGAATATAGTTGATAAATAAGCGCAAAGACAAATCAACAACAGTATTTCACGAAATCAATAGAAAAAAAATATTGTTGTACATTTTAGGATTCTGATCTAGATACTATGTATTATGGTTTTTTCAACTAAGTACAGATAATGAATTTTATGAAATGTTTTTTATATAAAGCTGCAAATACATTTTATCGTCTTTTACAAGTCGAGTGATATCTCTATTAGTGGATGGAAATCAATTTCGGTTCAACTGGAGGACACTGCATCGCACGTCAGCTTTGCTTCTTGGAGATTCCAATTTGAGCGATGTGAACCAATTAAACATATATTAAACCAGACTCGCTATTTTTTGCTGGTGATTTCGTAATACATCGTCGCTACATTTAGAAATTTAAAACTCAGAAGACAATGAAAAAAATAGACAAACTCGATTGATAAACGTTTCATACATTGTGTTTGTCCAAATTGCATATATATATCTTCTAAACATACATTTCTTCTAACACTTTACACCACCTAAGATAGACTAATAGTTTTCTTGCGAGTCTATATTTAATACCTAAAATTAATAACAAATTAATTTCCTACCATTAAGCGGCTAAGGCAAATACGAAGAAGTTTTTATTCTACTGAAAGAAATTCCAACTATAATTTAAGGGTATTTTTTGGCCTATTGATACCAATCATATTGCAATTTCAATTCAAACAATTATGTTTTGAACATTTTCACTCCGACTGTAAAAATAATTTAGAATTTTGGTAGGAATATGTGTATTTATCAAGTTTTATTCCAATAATTTGTATACAGCTATCACTTGATGCATAATATTCGAGGACTTGAGAATATTCTTGCACAAATAGTCTCTCTTCTATGTATGTAATATGCAAAAAGGTCCGATTGTATTTAGTATATTTTCTTATTAAGGAAAAACCCGCAAACCTTTATTTTAAAGGCTCGTCTGCAGGTAGGATAGTAAGAATGGGGAAGGTTCGGAAATATCTCATTCAGTCTGCTTTCTCTATTGTCTGGTTGGTTCACCGAGAAGATAGTTTGCTCTGAAATAGCTTATTATACAAATAGATAATGCTCCAGCTCATCGGAATGGATACATAAAAATTCATTTTCTTCCGCTAGATTGAATTACTTAATTTAGCAACCAACCCCGTACAAAGAAAACTGTAAATATGAATAAATTTAAAAAGAAGAATTGAGCGCATTTTACTTTATTTACTACCCTGATTAAAGCGAATTCCGAGTCAGTAGTAGAAGCGAGTAAAGTCCCGGCATTCGGAAGATCGTCATCAGTGGATCCATATCGCAGTGATCAGTTTACTAAGACTGGTCACCTATTAAGATTCGGTTGTACTCTAACAATTCACATTTAGTCTACAGATTTTCGGTAGTATTTGACAAGTTGTATATGTATACCGATTCTCACTGTAATAATTCTCAATTTCATATAATTGTTTTGCCATTTTCAATCACCCAAATATTTTGCGTCAAATAGATTTACAACTGAAAAGTTAAATTAGTAAAAAAATGTAATTTAAAACACTTATTGCTACGAGAATTGGAATGGGAGTCAGAAAGAGGTATCCGAAAGAATCTTTAACATATAGGCGATATAACCACTCACACCCTTTTAATATGGCACTAACAGAATACGACATCTATCGAGGAACACTCGAATACTGAATTCTACACCTATAAATCATCAATCGATTATTTCATATTCTGATTCTAAACCGAAATAAAGTTAGTAAATTAGTATACCGACATTATTTGTAACTAGAAATTTTAGTCACTGTAAAGATATTGCTTTTAAGTTAATTCTGTTTTCAATTATATTCATTAGGTAATCTAAGTACCGACGCGTGCTTATTGAATGAAACATAAAATACAAATGCATTATTTTCTGTATTGAGAACTGGACGTTTTGCGACACAACTTTCCAATTTGAAAATTCAAAGCTGAAGAAAAATGTCGTTGATGTATCAGCCGCAGTCCACTCTCACTAACCTGCTTCTATAAAAACTAGACCGGTTATATTGTGAACTTCATCGTAAAATATATTTGTATTTCAAATATACATAATTTATTAGAAACATGTATGTACGTTGCTCATTTGCTGTAAGACTGAAAACGAATATAAAAGTTGCATTTTTTCAGAAGAGGTAATCGAAGTTATAACCTGTAATACAAAACACTTTAAAGTTACACTCTCTCATGGACAGATTCGAGTGAAACAATATATAATATCACTTATCGGTTAAAAATATATTTAATTAGTCACAACTAATAAAACAAATATTTTTTATTATGCTGTTATTGCAGCAAATAAGTGAGTAGATTTACTCATTTATTCATTACCCATTTACTCATTTATGGCTTTGTGTAAATGAAACCTTTTTTGTATAGACTTACGTAGTTTTCCACTGTTTGGAGATTATCTTCATCATATAGATATTTCATCTACCCTAAGGTATGTAAAATTACAAAAAAACAACTTATCATAGAACGCAAACTATAATTGTTGACAAATTACTGAGTAAATTCTTTTTATATTTTTTTAATGACAATATTTAGAAAAAAATAGCCTAATATTTAGAGATTATCGTAAAAGAATGACACTTTCAAGATTTAAAAATGTAGCGTGATTTATGATTTGAAAAAATATTCCGGTATTATTTACAAAATAATCCCGAACATTTAAACAGATAAATATACTAGATTTTAGTATTATTGCGAATCAAAAGCATTTAATCAGGTTGGGAGGGATTGTGTAGTGTAAACAATTGACAACATTCGGACATTGATTTCAGTTTATAAATAATTGGAGGGTCATAATAATAAGTCATAATAGAATAGGAAAAGACTGGGATCTGTTTGGACGAATGGTGACATGAAGAGATTACATATATATGTACATTTGTAGAGTTAATCATCACTTCGAGGAGACATTCGTTTGTTCTTCTTTATGGTTTGCCTTCTCCCCCAGCAGTAGAAAATATGCTAGTCATTTGAACAAATTGAAAGTTCACCTGTCCCTGGATGTTGCAGAATCCGATGGAAGGAGCGAAAGAGAATAAAGTTCTTAGTACATCTCTATCGTTGTACCTCCCGGATAACCAAAGAACATAGAAAGTAATCATTTCCACTGGATTCATCAGTAACTTCATATTGGGTTTCATTATTATTTGTAATTATATTTTATTTAAGTTTTTAAAGATTAGTCATGCGCAAACGTTATCATCGACGAATAATCCTCGGGTTCTCGATGCTATAAAATATAATATTCCAGAAATGTATCTAAAATCTGCCACAAAAACAAAAAATATATATCTAAATTTATAAAAAAAAAATTGGTTAATTGAGTTTGATGAATTTTGAATGGATGATATTGATGCAATACATGTTTCAATAGTGCTGTAAGAGCCTAAATGGCAAAAAGAGCATGTAACACAAAGAGTTCTACGAACAAGTACATATATACAAATTATATTGACATTAGTTTTAATACAATCTCATATGTTTAAGGCTCTATACGGCATAGTAGGAATCAATATCCAACCATATGAATGAATTCAATTGTAGCATCTCAATGCTAATTTTACAATGTTAAATTCTAATATAACTACATCAAACTGTCTGTATATGTGTGTGTGTGTGTGTGCTTACGTGTGTATTAAAAGAGAATGTCAAACCAATACACAGTGTGGTGATGCTGTTTAGAAAATGGTGCAGTTTATAAAGAGACTTACATTGACTGTTAGATAATATGGACTTATTGCACTTTTGAATAATAATGCATTTTACTTCATTAAAAATATAAAATTAATTTCAGACGATGTTTTAGATGTAAATAAAATTATTTTTCATTATTTATATATATATATACAGTGATAAATAGCTTAATTAAAAATAAATAGTAAATAATAAAAATATTTCACAACCATAGCTTAAACATATACATACGTTTTATATGGAATCATACGCCACAATTTTATTGTTTTTATTAACAGGCAATCCCGTATTTCATTAAATACACATAATGTAAAATAAGTTTATCAATTATTTAACAACTTAAAAGTAACGCATCACATTTTATAAAGTAATACACATATGGTTCTTATTTAACGACCATCTCATTTACGCATTACAACCCCTCGGCGAGTCAGTTCGTATCAATTAAACTGTGTCTAAAGATTGAGGTTTTTGATGTACATAATCTTTATTTTTACTCTTTCTTTTCCAATATAATATATATACCAAAAATCAACTTATATTGAGAAAAAAAAGTATCTGTTATTCACACCATGATAAAACTAATACGGGGATTTAGCAATAAGGGTGATGTTCCCAAAACGAATAGGTATTTTATTAAAATTAAATCATGAAGTCGATTTACAGATAATGGTACTAAAACTTCACGACAGTGAGCAAAATAGTCTACAGATATCACTTCAGGTCCTGTTGTTTTAAATCAATTTTACAGTACTTGAATTGTAAGTGCGCACTTGTCATCTCATCATACACCTTCGTGACCAATTTCAGATAAACGATAGGGTTCATCGTGACCGTGACCTCTGACAAGTTAAAAATCCGTCATTTCTCCTGATATATACCCGTCACTCTCAGGGAAGGGACAAATTATGAAACTCATCGGTCATTAAAGTATGACAACGAAAAGTTGGTTTTCCGACCTATCAATTTTACAATAAATTTAGTGAAACAGAAGCTGACCATCATGCGAGGACTGCTTGGAATACAATTCATTACTTTATCTCGGAGGTTAAGGCCATTTAAATAAAAACAAGTCGGTTAGTTTATGTCATTTAAATACAAATAAAGGGGTTACAGTAAAAAGAACAGCCATAAGTTAAAAGCGGAAATACAAATATTACGGGAAGTTGGAAGAATTTAATTTGGTACGTGACCAAATCCAAACCCGATAGTATTTGAATGCGTGATTTCATTTTTACAAAGCAAAAAATATTGTAAATTTTGCTAATTCGTGAGAACAACATCACAACTCAAAATTTGTGATTTTTCAGGAGACGCATTTCAAACGCTATAATTTTGTAATAAGGTTTATGTGGTTTTGTCACGTGGCTTGGCTGTACTTTTTCCAGAACACTTGATAGAAGGCTCATTGACACAATCTCACATTACATTACAATACATACAATGTGGCATTGTTCTCGCATAAAAGATATCTTCTACAAATGCAAATTTGATGAGCTCAATTAATTTTTCACGTTTGCTTATGACTTTATACAAGTTAATAAAAATGTTAACATTGAGGATTTTACACAATATGCATTTTTAAAATTATGTATTATAAATTAATTTCAAAATTATTAATTTCAAAAATAATCTAGACCAAATGGTAAAGATCTTTTAAATTTACACCAGTAATTTCAATACATCCAATAAATAAATTCAGATCTGCATAAACCGCAACAATGACTAACTGAAAGAACATAATTAGCGCTATCCAGCTCACAACCCGAACAAAAAATTGTCTCAATTTACATCAAACATAGGACTCTGTATTGAATTCAAATACAATACAGCTATTTGTATAATGTTCAGTATAAAGTATATCTACAGATCTGACAATATACATCGGGTGCGACGATATAAGCGGTGAGGTAAATTAATAAATAATAAATTTCACCTTCTTAATATTTACATTTCATGTTCACCTTATTTCATATGCTGATATATAACAAGACTAACATTCCGACACTTAAAATAATACATAATATGAATTTTACAGTTCAGGCCACAATTTATCACGAAAAAACATTCCTTTGACTTTACAATTTATGGAAATATGTTAATTCAACCCATGTGCATATTTCCGCTAATCAGATATGGTTAATTGTAGATAGCTGCCCCGATGCGAAAATTAAAAGTTTTTGGATAACCGTGATTTTTTGAGTTGTAATTTATTTTTAAGGATTGTATAAAATTATTTAAAATATTTGATTATACACGTGTATGTAAAAAATAGAAATCAGAATGTTAACACGGGCAACTCACGTTTTGTATTGATGCCTCGGCCGTTTTAGTGGAAAAGTGAAGCCTCTGCGAATAATATGAGACTTATTTAGGTAAAATTAAAATATTTGTGCACTAAGATAAATTTTTGTGTTCTTATCATATGCGCAAATATTTAAATTTCATACTATTTTCGTAGGGCTAAGCGGCCTGTTATTAAATATAAGAAATGGGTTATGTCGGAGTGGGTTCACACAGAAACTCTGTCTCGGAGCACGCAACTCACTGGACCACAGCCACAAAGTTATTTTATTATTTGTAATAACTACATTCTACAATTATTCTGAAACTAAAAAGTGTATAAAGATATTTTATAAACAAATTTATACAAGTATATTTATTTATTGCACTCATTATTCGAGACATTATTTGTGAATTGTCCCGCTGTTCAATATACAACAAAAATTGGCAAATAATTGTTTCGGGAAATGTATCTACCGTCACTAAATACTAAGTTAAATCATCATGTAAACAAATTAATATTTACACAAACTTTATAACTAATTTCCATTTTCTATTCTACTGTAAACCCTTTTTATGGAGCGTCTTATATTTATATTAATATTACTATACTAATTTTATAACTGCAATTAATAACTGTATAAATCTTATGTTTTTTGTTTAAAGTCTCGATAGTTGGACAAGCGAAAACTGTGCTCAGAAATCATTTTCAATAGTTTCGATGGAGTAATATTTTTTTGCATCTTTATAACGAGCGATTAATATTTATAATTTATAAATGTTTAAAAAAAACTTTCAATCTTAGAGATTGCATAAAAATAAAAGTGGTAAATTTATTGATAATTATTTTGAATAAGATGTAAATGTTACACTGCGAGTATGCGATTGGTGGAATGGAAGCGGCCCATTTTTGGTTTGAATCATTTTTACATTGGAATGGGACGCCGTACAGTAATACGTACTACTCGTCTTATCTTGTAGCATTTTATTCCAGCAAGTCATTACACTACTTACACTAAGGCATTTACCGCAATTACGTATTTATGTAATTAAAGCGTCGCTAGAAACTGCACACGAAAATCTTCAAATCACAATTTTGAATGCAGAGGCGTGAACATTGAGATTCATTTTAGTAATTTAGCTTCGGACTCACTACAATCGGTTTAAAAGTCACTAATTCATATCTCATTACTTATACACATGACTCGAGTTCTCATCGGTCACTCGTCACAGGATGGAGAGTGTGTATTGTTCCTTGTCGGTTATTGAAGTACTCGGTGTATATTCAATTATTATTTTTATCGACAAATAAGTTTAACAAAATCGTTCCAGATACAATTTGGAGGTATAAATTTCATTACGAGGAATAAAAATTGGTCCTTTCTCTTTTGGATCTAAATCATCAAAAACGTAAAGCGGATTTGAAGTTAATCGATAATATATCTCGGAGTAAGTTCCTGTCAAACTTTGTCGGGTAATCTGAACAAATGAAAATTATTTCAGCGCTATACTTCGTATAAGTTTATTATCCAATTAACTGTGTTATTTATCGATAATTGTGAAAAAACTTAAATTGTTCTACGAGATATTCTTAACAAAGTGAGTACTTCGCACAGCGCTAAAATTCCGTCACCGTCAACATGGCTCGGTGAAGATCACGTCCTATCGAGTTATGCACCGAGTTCTCCGAGTGTTTGAGAAAATTGTATTCCTTTCAAACAATAATATCAAATTATTAAAGAAAGAAATTATATACATTCCGATTAATACACACGGCGAATATAAAAGATGAATTCATTTACATATGATATTCGTCCATAATAGTAGTCGATAAGAAATGTTTCTAGCGAGTGTCTCGTAACGGTAGGAGCGGGCTACCCCACCGCCCACTACCTGTGGAAGGAGCGGCTGTGGGGCGGCGGGGGCAGCGCGGGCGCGGCGGGGGGCGGCGGCTCGCTGGCGGAGCGCTGGACGGTGCACGGACGCAGTCCCGACCTTCCATTCTGAAATACACGCTCGCTTAGAGATCGGTTGGTGCGGGACGACGGAACTAACTGGCGCAGATCGAGGTGACAAGTTACATACATACCGAGTCACGGTCGGGGGGCACCGCGATGGAGCTAGAAGTGGTGACGAACTCCGTCTCGGAGGAGGCGGCCGGACTGGCCTTCTCGAGGAGGGAGAGGATGCGCTTGACGTCGGCCGCCAGTCCGCGCTCCAGCGAGGCTAGGCGCAGAGACAGCTCGTCCAGCTTGTCGGAGAGCGCCGCGTCGGGCGCGCCGCAGCGACACGGCACCGCCACGTTCTGGTACTGGGGGGACACGTCCTGCACGAGGATGGTGTGGCTGACGCCCTTGAGCGGCGCCGAGTCGCCGCTCTCGTAGTTGAGGTTCCGCGGGAAGTTGCGCAGATGCACGGAGCGGGTGGGCAGGGCGGGCACGGCCGGGAAGGCGGGGAAGCTGTCCGCCGGCCCGCCGTCCTCCGAGGAGCGCGCCCGCGCCGCGTGGACTCTGCAATAAAACATATCGCGGACTCTTTGAATCTTAGACTCTTCGTCTTGTCTTAGAATATTAGTGGAGGGTAAAAAAAGCTCTCCGCTCTCCTTCCATCTGTATTTACCCACTTTCAGGCGAAGGTCTCCATCATGTACATATGTCCAATAATGGATAATATACAATATTTTAAAAATACATTCTTCTTTTCTATTCCAAAATTATTTTGATTATTATACTTATAATATTATAAATTTATAATATATTTTGTTTGTTTAATAATTTATTTATGATGAGTGAGGAGAGCTCATACTACTTCTAGCCACAAGCGGCCAAATATCAGTGTGAGGCGTTGCGTACCAGTGGCCTCTATACAAAATGTACAGTCAAATAATGAATCGAAACAGTAAATTAACCCTCCCTCCGCTCAAACAACATATATTCAGTCACAACATCCAATCTATCTGCTAAAGTAGCCAGTTTTAGTGTAATTAGCCCTACGGATCCCTCGGTGTGCCGAGCAGACTAATATTCCACACAGAAAGAGAACGTCCGTACCGGTGAAGAGTGTTGACAGAGTGCGGCTGCGAGCGGGACTGAGTGAGGCCGCCGACGTTGCAGTAGACGTGCACGTCCCGCCCGTTGGAGCTGGCGCGGGGGCTGCCGTCCTCCGTCTCGGGGATGTCGGACACGAGGGGGCTGAGCCCCCCAGGCGGCGAGGGCGGGCAGTCCGTGAGGGGCCCCACGGAGGATTGGCGGCGCACGCCCGCGCGACGTGACGACCCCGTTTGAGGGGTGGATTGAGCTACATGCAATGGAACAAGTACACAATATGAGAAAGAAGATAATCTTGTAAAATCAAAACAGCCAACTACCCGCTTAATTTCATTATTGTTTTTTTAAATCCTCGATATATGGTATTATCAAATTATTTTTAATGAAAAATGTATTATGTTGTATTACTTGCAGTTTAGTGTTCACTTTTTTTGTAATAAAGAAAAATACTATTTTATCATTATTATATACCTGCATTGTGGCTGTAATTATTTTCATTTATATTTAATCATTTAAAGGGTTAAAAAAAATTAAAACCATACATAATTCAGAAACTATGAAACTTTCAATCGAGGAACCTTTTTTTTACTAGGTCAATTTTTACAATATTCTTACAATACGCATATCTATTTGATACTATTTTCAGGTATTGTTGACTATTGACAGGCACCGTGGCGTAGTTGGATAGACGCTTGACTGCGTAACTGGCGTCGCGGGTTCCATTCCCGCCAATTGCAAAATGAATTCAAGAAAGATTTATTTTCAATTGGTCTGGGTATTTGTGATGTATTTTTCACATTTACCTTCCTTATCCTTACTATCCTACCTGCAGAGAAGTATCCAAAATAGACGCTTGGCGGCTTATTCCCTGCCAAATTATTGTTGCCTTAGGAAAATAATCATGTGCCAGAGTGGGGTCGAAGCTAGAAACTCTGACTATCTAACTAACAATCCATATCCTCCTGAGACTTTCTCACCTTCTACTTCTACTTCACTGTTTGTTTATCATTTATTTACTCCACGTGCCGACCAATCTTTGTTTTACAAAACATAAATGTATTTTGGTGGATAGGGTGAGATAAATATTAACAACTTTTTGTAAAATCAGCAGTGATACAACATCGATCATAAGCAGCGTGGATACTCTTCAATTCACTGAATTTCAAACAAAACAACATTGAACACAGATATAATATTCCTTTTCCATTTTAAAGAGACACAGAATTTAAATCAGAGATTCCTAACTAGAGGGAAGAGAACATAGAAGCCTGGACATTTACAAGGCTTGTCTAATATATGTTTTAAGCTCTATTATTTCACAAGAATTACAATAGCTGGCAGTCTCGCATCTATATAAAATATGGTAAAATATATAAAATACATATATTTTACAAGGTACATATTTAAAATATGCTCGATTATGGTCTGAATGATGAATACTATAGAGTAGGGGATCCCAATCTTTTTCAGCCCGCGGCGCACTTACAAGTTTAGTATTTGGTCACGGCTCCCTACTTTAGTAAGCTATTTGGAATAGATAATGTGACTATTTATTTATGTATGTATATATATTATATTATAGTCGAAAGAAATAGGTACCTACAATAATAGTAGTTGGGTAGAAAGATGCTAGCTCTCAAAATATAAATTGCTTTATAGGTACCAGAGAATATTTGTGGTTTCGGATAATGATAGAGGATCGACTCACGGCGCCCCTCTTCCCAGGTAGAACGGTGAATGTTATTCGTACATATTTAACTAGCCAATGACTATTTTATTCTCAGAAAAGTACTGTTCCAATATCTATAATATATTGATAGCATTAGGGAACCATATTATAAAGGAAGTGCCAAAATTTATTAACTAAAGTCTGTTTTTGAAGATAGGGCGCTAGTTGAAGGTGGCAATGGGTTCTTCAATTCACCAAAGTGAATGCTATAAATGCTAACAACTCAACAATTGGTAAGTTTGACAACCAGTGATGTAAACAGACACCGTTTTCCACCCTGCTTCATTCTTGTACACATTACCAAATTTGTTGAACTACAACTGACAGGAAGTTAGGAGGCAAGGCGGAGAGGGTAGAGAGGTGGGGTGAGATTGGTTTACATTCTGCAACTCTTTAAAATGGAACGGTACACATAGTTTACACAGAATGACAGAAAAAGCTCGTTCCTAGCGTGAGAAGAAAAAATTATTACAAAATAGCTGCACGCAAGGCATCAATTATCAATATGGGGATTGTAAATACATATAAAAATAAAGCAAGTTGTGATTTCAAACCAGTCATATTTGGTATTTTGAAAAAAAGTGCTCGTATACAATAGAAAACAAAATATATTTTAAAAATTATTTCTGTACATTTAAAAAAATAAATCAATAATGAATATCTTTCTTACAGCCCTATCAAATACTTAAGTATAACATTATTCATTCAATTGGTATTTTTATGAATGGAAAGTTCAATTATATTTAAGTAAATATTTTTAAAAAATGTAATATTAAAATAATCTTTATAATTCATGCTTGAAACATTATTTTAATGATGCCATTTAATATAGTTTTTTCTGTAATGTGCAAGTGAATTTATTAACAATATTTAAAAATGAAAACCTTTCTGATTCAGGACAAAAAAAAGCAATGTAAAGCTAGAATTTGTGGTGCAGTAGCACATTTCACTGCAAAAACACTCCGGTTCAGATTTAAATACCAACAAGATGCGCAAATCAAGTTTTTCCAAAGAAATATAAACTTCACCCTGAGTCGAATCTGATTTGATGATTATTACTGTTGTTTAAAGTATGTTTTTAATTATATTTTGTAAAAGTACTTGAGCTGATATTCATTAATATTTGACATTGTTTAAATACAACAATATCACCATGGCTAAAAAATATATTTTTTTTACATAAATTGAGACTCTAAAATTCTATAAATTCTTATGTAAAATATTCACAGCACACAAATGAATTCTTTAAGGACCCGTGGAAAATATCAGTTCACCTTGAATTTATATGATAGCTAGATAGTATATGATCAGCTTTATAGGAGAACATAAATTGTGTATGCAAATGTAAGTAATAGTCCCAATACTATCCGCCAGTTTGATTTCTATGCTGTTAATTTTGCCAACTTATAACCAGTTTGTGAGTATTGAAAACATATTTTGAATATCAGCCCTTATTAGTAACTTTATTCATTTGTTTTATTGACACTTGCACAATACATATATCTTCCTAATAGGGTAATAATTCTGTATTCATTAGCTAAGTAAGGCGCAGTATAACTTGATAAATAACTTTTAATGATTGATAAAATTTATGTACAAAATACTAAAATGCGTCATTATAAAAGTAATGAAAATGAGTTTAGTTCAAAATTAGTAAAATTATTCAAAATGTACCGAAGACTAGAACATTTGATGGTCCAGCAACATTTAGTTTTATATCAAAATACTAAACGTGGTTTCGGCTATTTTTAGTACGTATAAGGTTAATTTCATTTCTTATACATTGACGCGTTTGAATTTATTACTTTCAAAAGCAGTTAAACAATAAGCATTATTTGATTTTTGACAGTTCCCTTGATTTTCTCATTTCATTTATTATTATAACAAAAAAGCATGGTAAAAAAATATGTATTTTCTATGCTGCACACTTTGTGTAGTATAGTATATCTTGTACTTGTAATATTTATCTCCTTTTTATTTTAGCTTTCAAATACTTTATTAAAAATTTATATGACTTTCAAATGAGTAAAACCATTTTGTATTAATAAATGTTGATGTATTATATTATTATAAATGTATGTTTAAATAATAAACACATTTCATATTAATATTCTTTTTTTAAATGAAGTAAAATACACATTTGCATCCAATTCCATACACAGTTGTTTATAACGTATGGTTTGCGATTCATGAACTGAATTGACTAATGCAACTTAAGGTACGAGCATTGTTCTGTAGCTAACATATGTTGATGTTCGGTCCCCATCTCATGATGACTTAGTAGTTGACGTAAAGGACCATCGAGGGAATACATCGATCGGAGCATTAGGAAAAGTTGAACAGGTTTTGAAAGTAATACATCCGATAGTTGTCCGTACTCACAGTATGTGTTATGCAACGGCTGATGAGTTTTGTGGTGAAGATCGGAGAAGCTCCGTTTCAACTGAGCAATCATGCCTGCGGGTCAGTAATGGAAAAAAGAAAAAACTTGCACTCGGCGACTCACTTCTGTCAGCTTGGCCAATGTTAAGGTTCACTTTCTATTCGACATCTGTCATTTTTTCTTACATTTTATATTGAATATGTGGACTAGAAATAGCTTTTGGAAACTCTCACATCTAAGTATTGTTTTGTACTGAACATTAATTGTGTCTATGGAAATTTACCCCCAAAGCTGATGTTTTGGCTTGCGCATTTTATAAGGAAAATACATAGCGAGATAAACTTGTATGTTTACTGATTTTCAAAGCTCGCAACAAAAGAAGGTTTCATATTGATCAATTATGTATTACTTGTTCTTGCGCATACAACCAAAATCACCAAAAAAATTAACATAAACGGGATATATTTTGCTGTAGCAATTGTTGACTGATTGAAATAGAGCACATTTGGCAGACTTTCAAATCCAAGGTTACACCATATATACGCAAATAAATGAAATAAGAAGTAATTTTTTGACTTTTGGTTATATTTTGAAGAGACATTTTGATGTACCCTCTGATATTAGAGTTTGAGGTTGCTAAAAGGCAACACAGATGACAGATATCCAATACGAGTGATCAATTTGGTTGTGGGACATTTGTTAGAAAAGCGTAATGTCTTTATGATCAATAAAACTAAATTTAGTTCTGACAAGAGTTTGAACGCAATACATATACAGGTGGACAATAATAATGGACATTTACAAAAGTCGAACATAAAAGACAGATGAAAAGGGATAGTAATTATTCTATTCTACTGAGTCTCTGAATCAACATACGAGTACGCATTAGTGGAATGGAAAGATTACAAGAAAAAACTGTCAAGAAGTGTAGTAAAATATTCCAATATTGCCTCGGAGCTCTATCATACCTTCACCTTTACTATGCACATTGACACGAGCCAACCGTAGTAGAACGATAGTATAATAGCTTCAGCAAGACCACACTTCCATTTCTAATAATTAAAGGTGCTAGATTCGATATCGCTAAACATTTATGAAGGGCTACTAGATAAATACTACTTCAATACGACACTGACAAATTTTGGGGATTTGTAGGTTTGCCCATTGCGCACAAATTTATTTTGATAAAAACAACAATGAATTATGTATACATTTAACTACATAAAAAACAACAACAATTTTACATATCTAAAACCACTCATTTTACTATTTTAGATATCTGTTTTTTTTATAAATCATCTGGTAGCCCTCAAATTTAAAATTTCTTAAATGATAAATAATATCTAAGGCTCATGACATTAAAAGAAGTGTGAATGCAATATTAAGAGAAGAATAAGAAGTTTGGAGTAATTAAGAAATAATTTTAACAAATCTACAAATTAATATATATAATATGTTTTTGTTGAAAAGCCAATGGTTATGTTATTATCAAACATAAATTTTGAAAAGACGTGTTATAACCTTTTCACTAAGGCATTCAATACATGCACACTAATAATGTTTTAGTTAGAGAATCTAATTTCTCATTCCTTAAATACAGAGTTTATCAGTTAGGTATAGTACAGGCTCCTGACGAACAACAAAATAATAACACATTTCGTTTAATTTATTTCACGTTAAGTTCTAAAGAAAATTAAGCTGTTATATCTGTGTTTGGAAAAACTTGTGACTAATCCTCGTGAATTCTAATAAATAAATGTTGCTTACAGTATTCACTGAATTACATTCAATTATATTTTATGGCTATCTTCGAAAGTTTGTAAGTTAATGTTTCAATCGTGTGTAAGTAAAAATTTCTGTAGGAATAGATAGTTACCACATCATATAATATGCAGCTTGAATTTACATTATTATTATGGTGTTTTATTTTAACGTGAAATAAATTATAGATTGATAAGTCGTATAATAAACCTTAAGAAGAAACATGAAATCAAGATAACATCGATTAAGTACATCCAAGGACAGCTTTTTAAACTAGAAAGAACTGGTTACAGAAATTATGGGGACAACAAAATAAATCAATTATAAAGTCGTTAAAATATTATTATGTATATATATATATAAAAAGCTCCAGTCTATATTTTCAAATTACTAGCAAGAATTTTGGGATTTTATTCAAAATAACTTTGAAGAGCGTCAAATACATTTTTGTTTAGCTAGTTTATGTGAATATTTCAAAAAAATAATTATAATTAAGTAAAAAAAAATACTCATTGACAAATTGATAAGATATCTGTGCCACTTAAATAGTCAGGTTTCTGCAAAAAACGAGAAAGCAGAAATAAAAAAAAATTTAATATGCATTTATTAAACCCTGAGAAATGCGGACAACAATTTTTTTTAAAGTAATGAAACAGTTTTGACCACTTCAAAAATGATGTGAATGAAATCCAAAATAGTTGCTGCGGTTGAAAATGTAGATTGGCTAACATCACAGAGTAGGGGTTGTGATGCAAGCTGTGGCAGTTGTCGGTTGGGGAAATGCGGAGTTACCCGTGATGGACTGAAGCGTCGTGCTGCGCTGCTTGTCCTGCCCAAACTGCAAGTTCATGGGAGTCACATCCTGCCCCGCCTTGTCGGGACAGAACTCCAGGATTCCCCTCCCCGATTCTGACTCGTCACTGCTGTTGGAATCCTGCAAAATATTGTAATAGAGGTTATTAACACAAAACAAAAGGTATAATTATTGGGGAATATATCCAAACTTAAACAAGGTTTTTGGATTGAATTCTACTTTAATTTACACATATGTATGCTGCGTTTCGTCTTATTAAGACAGTATCAAACACCTTAAATTAACCTTTATCTAACATTTAAAAAATGGAATTCTACCAACTATCTGCAGTTACAATAAATGAAAAATGTATTATGTTATTTCTTTTGTTTTGTGTTATAACCAAGAATAATGACCACATTTGTTTTTTTAGACTCTTATATATTTTTACAATTATGGTACACTTCAATAAATTTGTTTTTCCCGTCAACAAGCTTTTACTGCATACTTTTATTTGAAACATGTAGTGTAGAACCTTGTATCATGTAATCAACGATTAAAGTCACATTACATTTTAAAAATGCAATGGGTTACTTTGGTTAAAAATGCTCTCCTGACCTCAGTTGCAAACTGAGGTCAGGAGAGATTTGCTTCACATAATTTGACTTGCTGGCTGATAGAAAATCTACAAATATAGCGCAACTTGACAAAAAAATAAGATTGCGGCCCATATTATTACTATGGCTTCCACAAACTCCTTTGGAGACATGGAACTCATCGATGTTTGAAGCGATATTGTTTGGGATAGCAGAAGCTCTTCCAACCGGCATAGCCATTATTAGAAGGAAGATATAAACCGCACAACAATCGAAAAACAATACGTAAACTTAATTTAAGTAAAAAAGTGATGAATGAATACCTGTCTATCTGCTAAACTATCTCCTCTACTGGCTGCCGGCCTTCCTTCCTTCGGAGCTCGTACCCTTCTGGGTCGGGTGATCACTCCGGGTTGAGTGTCCTGTGATGAGACACGGTCATGAGATAACATCTCAACTTACATGTATAGGATCTTGTCGGCCTGCGTACCGTGCAAGAGGGCCTCTGCTTCAATTCCCATGGGATCAAAATGAATATATAAAACACTTACTCCACATTACCCTAAACTGGTATCTGAAGAGCGGGACTTATCACTTTGCCTTTGTGTAATTAATTATTAAGTTAACATTGTGCAAATCTAATACAGTGCCATAATTGGGTGTGTAAACGGTCAGAAGAAGATGTAGATATTTTCAATTTGGCATAACTACTATACTTGGCTAATCTTTAACAAAATGCAATAAGTTAGTGGTGTGAGTTGTAAGTTTTTAAAAAAAAATTGTTAGATCTTAATTACATTAAATAATGTTTTTTCCCATTCAAACTTGAGAACACTGATGTATGTAAAAACTCATTTATATGTCAGATATTGAGTGCAATATACATTTAGTTTAATCACACACTTCTGCTAGAAAATTCTACACAATTTTTCAAAAAGAATTTAGTGATCAAATTTATTATGTTACTACTAATTAAAGCGCATATAATCAAATCATTATTATTCTAAATATATTTTCTTCGATCCTACAATTAAAGTATTTATCTGATGTTTCGAGAAATGGCCAATTTGTATATTGATTTAGCTTTTTTCAACACTGTAAAACATGCCGCTGTTTATTTATTTGTTAAGTATACAGTTGTTAAGTATGCACACTGTTTGTAGATTTATGATGCTACATAAACATTTTATTTTTCAACTATCAATTATTATTTTCTTTTAAATGTCATTTACATGGATCATGTTACATTAAACAGTTACGAAATTTAACAAAACTCAAACTTTGAAAATAATTTTATTTTTCAAGATTTATAACGATATCTCAACCGAAAGATATATTTTTAAAGGGAAGTAATATTAGCTATTCCGCCATGATCACATCCATACTAGTTTTGATTTTTTGACACTTGTTCATATTTCGCGTGACAAAGAAGAAACCGCATGTGAGCTCTAATTCGTGAGCATCTGGTGAAATTATTTGGAAGTTTATTTTTATGTAAACGAAAGCTTATCTCCAAAGCTATCTAAAATCTCGAAGACGATTCCTCGACGGTTAAATCCAGTATAAGTGTGCGGGGATCGTGCATACTGAAAATTTTGTTTATTTTTTGGTTAACCAAATGAAATATGACTTACATCTCTGAGATCGTAAGACAGCTCCAAGTTTATGGAGAAGTGGTGACAGAACTCCGGGTACAGCTGCAGCACGTCGGTAAGGTCATCCCTCAGCACCCTGTGCAGGTCGCAGTACGTGAGCGCTCGCACGCGACACGCCGACCTCCCCATGCTGGGATGCATACACGGATTCTCACCGAAAATATCGTCTTTCCCTGAAACGTTTACAGAGGTCCGCTCGTTAATAGTAATATTAATTTCAATTACTTTTGTATGAGAACACAGAATAATACTAATAATTGATTTACGTAATTTTAGACAGGTTTTTACTCATCCATAGAATAGTTAAAGAATTACGCAAATAAAAAAGTAATATTTTTACTCGAAACATCTTTTTGGTAATATTTTTCAATTTAAAAACAATATTCTTCATGCTGATCACTCCATTGATATTAATTACTATTATATAGTAAACATTATTTGTTAATTTTTATATTTCACTCATTTCTGAATTATTGCGCAACTGTTGGATAATTACGTTGGATTCTTTTCTGGTATTAATAAATAAGCAATAAGTCTTGCAATATGATTCTAAATAGAATCCGTTAAGCGTTCAAAAGATAATTTTGCTTTCATCAAAGTAAACTTTTACATACAGATATAAATGTTTCAGATATAAATCTTTACCCACGGTTAGCGCTCTCTGTGACACTTGGTAACGCTCACTGCGCATACTTGCGCGCAGTTTATGACAGTACGGCTGTCCAAACTTAAGACACAGTAAGGGACATTTTTTTTGAAGTACGTTTTTTTTTAATTTTTGGACTAAGTAGAATCTACTTAGTCCAAAAATGCAAAAAAAACGTACTACAAAAAATGTCCTTTACTGTGTTTTAAGTTTGGACAGCCGAGTACAGTACTCGAAATTTAAATAACATTTTCTCTGATGTATTGACATCGTAATGATTTTTAGTTTAGTAGAGAATGTTTTAGTTTATTGGTTATAATACCTAATTCCGATGAGAAATATCCTTAGTTAACTACATAATACAATGTTGATCTCGGCGCCCGCCGTAATGGGTCCGGCCACTTGTTTGCGTCGCGTCGAGTCGGAGAGTGAGAGGGATGCGCAATAAAAATCTTTCGTTTGTAGTAATTACCCATTTTATTAAACATGTCATTTTAGTAGATTTTGTATAAGGCTGCATACATTTAGTTAATTAAAATCTAAAAATAATTTTGTTTCAACAATGGCACAGAGGGTTTATAAATTATCCAACACATTTTAATTTTGAATTATTTATGCCGAAATCGCGATATTTCTTGCATAGTAACCCAAAAATTCCTGGTAGATAAAGGGTTATACGTATTGCGGTGATAGGGTTAGACAAGTAAAGATGTGTTTTGAAACATACCTAATATTGCCATAACAATATCGTCCCGAACTATTTCTATGGATCCTCTCGCTATGAAGTAGAGGGAAGCGAGAGCGTCTCCCCGGTGAACTAAAGTCTCCCCCGGAGGAGCGTGTGTTGTGCGAAATCTTAACGATAAAGCTCTGAAACATAAAGCACCGAGTGATATCACACGATTAGTATAGTACAGGACATCAGCGATACATACCATGACGAGCGTGACGGGAGAACGGAGAAATACTCACCGTAAGCAACCAGCGCTGGCTCCTTCGAAGGCCGAGCACTTGGTGAGGAGGTTCCTGTTGAGGTGGAGACAGATGTCCGCTTGCAGGCACTCGGGGAACCCCTTGAGCACGCTGCTGGTGTCGATGCCGTTAGTGTACGCCCACGCGTGCTGGAAGTACTCTTCTAGCCGCTGGCGCAGGGGATTGGGTATCTGCAAATCGACATCACAATATATGTACAATATTGTCCCCAATATAATAGGAGAATCTATTTACTCCTAAACTGGTCCACACTTTGATTAAGTTATACTAAGATAAATGAAGTTATTGGAGATTATAATAGCATTTAATTATAATCCTCCATTACATATAATTGTAACAGTTTGATAATATCGGATGTACGGTGTGGTTTAGTTAATGATAGGTATTATAAATGATGGGGATTTATTAAGACTGTACCTGGTGGAACCTAATGAACTCCCTGACTCGCAGTATCTGCGTGTGGTAGCGAGCGGTGCCGGAGTACAGGCGCTGGATGATGGCCGATACGTTGCCGAAGATGCTGGCGTACATGAGGGCTGGAATAGGAGCGTAAGGATTATAGAGTAGCAGTAGAGTTAGCAGTAGAGTAGCGAGGTCGGAGAGTAGTAGAGCGCACTCACAGCCCACGAGCATGACGAAGACCGTGAAGCCCTTCTCGGCGTCCGTGTTGGGCGCCACGTTGCCGAAGCCCACGCTGGTGAGCGAGGTGCAGGTGAAGTAGAGCGCGGTGATGTAGCGCGAGCGGATGGTGGGCCCGCCGCCCGTCATGTTGGGGTAGTACTCCATGTCCATGTCCCGCGCCAGGCTGTCCAGCCAGCCGATGCGCGACGTCAGCTGCGGCCGCTCGAAGTTGCCGATGGCGTACCTGCATCAACCCGACATTGTACACGCGCCACGCCGCTCCGACTTCACATTACCACCCACTCGTAAACACACTCCGGTTACATTTAACCAGACCCGAACTATTAATACTCGTATCGAGAGCCGCGGCTAAATTTAATCTATATCTTCGCATTAAGGAAAGAACTGTTTGGATCTGCGCCAACTCCTTACTTAATATGACTAAAAACAGCGCATTCCTACAAATAGCTCTTAATCCTATAATTTAATACCAGGATTAAAGGGAACACTAAGAGGATTAGACCCACAGTGGATGCTATTACCACATCAGACACATAACGAATTCATATGAATATATATCAATATTCACATATTTCTTTACAAAAATGCTATTAATATAATACATAAACATGTATGTATCTAGTATCTACCTATAATACATATCTTGCGTGTATATAATATTAGGCCAGTAATGAACTTTTGCAATAAGTCTGTTTTAATGTTGTCATGTGAAACTTAAAACTTACGCAGCTTACCGCTTACTTTACCGTAAAAGTAGTAAGGAATTATTGTTATATAATTTACCATTAATAATAATTCATTACTACTTGGTGCAGTTAAGGAAAGGCAATTAATTCACTACCGGCATAATTTTACCTTTGGATAAAATACTTTTGTGATTTTAAATATGATATATTTTTAATTTATTACTTTAATAAACAAACAAAAAATAGATCTTCGATTTCATCAAATTACAATTTACACTCCTTGAACATGTTTCACACACAAAATGACGAATTAATCCGTAGAACACGAGTTATATACTATTTTATATTTTCGCTCCCCCACTTATGTGTACTTGTGTAGTAAATTGTAGACTTCTGTTGTATCTAGGATTTTGTTCCGTATTATATATGATATCATTAAATTACTTAAAATATGCATAAATTGAAAATGCCTTTTAGGTACCTACTTTAAATCTCCTTTACTATAAGGCTCTTCATACTATTCACACTGAATCAATTTTTTAAATATATTGATCTATCATAGAGTTCTTTAATGCTACAATAAAAGCAAAAAGGCAAAAAATTATCCAGTTATTTAAAAAAATCATCTTTAGTTAGCGAAAATGGCTCGAAGTTTTGTAAATTTATCAAATTATCGATCTGAATAAATGAGAAGAAGAAAAAACAAAGTTTACATCTAAAGTTTAGGTCCTATATATTCTTTAAAAAAATAATACATTATAATAGTGAGTAATAAAAGTAGTATTATTTTTTAATTAGTAAGGAATAGACGAACATAAATTACACCAAAATATTACAATATTAAATATTAAATATATTACGTGCAATTTTCATGTTTTTTAGCGATAAGATAATAAATACAAAAGAGCATTTAAACTCATTCCGAGTCATTTTCGCTAGCTGAAGATATAAAAAAAAACTTATTTTGATTGCAAAAAGGAACTCATAACATTAATAAAAATGAGCCACCTAACCCCTCCCATACGTACCATTTTAGAAATATTCCGCACTCGAACATGGTGTACTTATACTTAACGTTTCTTTGGATTTCTTTCATATTATACATATTTGATTTTTTAAAATATTTTTCTTAGTATCTCGTTAATTTTCAGGAACATTTCCTTAATTGATTTTTATGAAAAATGACGAGTTAATCCTACTGTTAATAAATTATTATGCATAGTGTAGTGATTAGAGTGTTTGGGTATATGTATAAGGTCCCAGGGGGTTAAAATAACGGATTATTTGTCACTAATTTATTTTCCGTTTCAGTCGTGCTTGACACCGTTTAAAACAATGCTAAAATTATCGATTATAATTAAAACAAAAGGACATACCTATTACATAGGAACAGTTGAACAGAAGATTTGCGAATGAGTAATTGTAAGGAGCTTAGGTATTGGGGGCTCACCAGATGCAGGCCAGCCAGTGCGCGATGAGCACGAAGGTGGCCATGAGCAGCAGCAGCACGGCCGTGCCGTACTCGGAGTAGCGGTCGATCTTCCTCGCCACGCGCACCAGCCGCAGCAGGCGCGCTGTCTTCAGCAACCCGATCAGGGTGGTCGTCTGAAACAGTCCAGAGTCGGCACGCTTGCACACCACGGCTCCCGGTCTCCCGACCTCCCGACCTCCCGACCTCCCTATTCCTACTCCGGACCGATCCCCGTTCACGGGCAGTCGCAACAGTCAGGGGCGTCATGGCCCAGGGGGCAAACAGGCCACTATTTATACTAAATATTAGTACCGAGCGGCTTCAAACTACACTAAGGACCAAACGAACGAAAACACAAATAATGTTGATCTAAAAATGGAGATAGTGTAATCTTTCTGTTACGTTTAATTTTAATGTTAAATTGCGAGGACTCTATCGGCCAACTCTGCCCTCTGCTATGACGCCCCTGAATCACGTGTATTTACCTTAATCTATCAGTTTTCTTTAATTTATTGCAAGTCGAAATATTTTTGGTACACTTTTTATTTTAAGTTTAAAAAAAAATATTTATTTAACATATTCTGTAACAAATATATTTTTAAGAAAGAAAATATCAATATTAATTTTTCCTGAGTGCTGTTTTTAATAAAGTTTTGATTTTTAATTACTTCCGAATATTAACGCTTGAAATGTTTAATTTATGTATACATGAAAATGTGACATCGAAATGGGTATTATTTCCGTAAAATTACAGTCCTGTGTCGAGTTGAAAACGAATAGGATTTCATGTTTCCCTTGTTTTTTATGACTTTACAAGTACTTATACTGACAAGTTATATAAACTGAGTATTTGTCGCCCTGTCGATTCGTACAATTCATTATTCATTTTATCGATTTTATTTAAATAAATTCCAAGTCTCCATACATATGGTAGGTACATGTTTTCACCCGTCATAAGAACGAACAATCGTTTTCCGGAACATGCAATCTCTTCACAGGCTCTACACCTGGTCGCTTAAAAACCTCGCTTATATTACAGTAGGAACTCAACAGCATCATTTTGGACAGTACAATGAAGAAGACCGCGTAACTTTGAAGATACTTTTCACTTATACCATCAGTTTTTCTCAGTATAGGTAGAGTCCGGTGTCTTGATTGTTTCAAGCTCTACGGAGCTTTGGGTACATTGCCAGGAAGAATGAGAAGAGGCTCGAGAAACTGATAATAACTGTGGTCCAAGAACCGGGAGCATTGAGAAATATCATATGTCTAATGACCTTCCTAGAATGAGCACTTTGCGAATAGTATGCAGTTTGATTATTTGCATTTCCTCGAGGGGTAAAAATAATTAAAACGCGATTATTATCTACGCTGTTTTAAGTGGTTTTTCTAATAACAATTCTTTTGTATCTCATTCTATAAATTCAGATTTTTTTTATTATTTGTATACATTTATTTAAATCACAATTAATTACATATTTAGAACTTTTTTTTGCAGATACCCACCCACCAAGCCAAGCCACCTTGTGTGTCTTGTCGGTGGAGTTCTTTTTTAATACATCTTTTATTGTTTTTAACGATTTTAACCTAATATAGACATTTAATACTTTGAAATGGTTCTAGTTTCATCACGGTTTAATCAAATTGCGATGAAAAAATCTGTCATTTTTCATAGTGTTCGTCTCTCAATACTAACTGGTCAACCTATAAAATGACGACACTCGAGGTTGAGAATTGAATTATAAGATTGGTCATTTTGGTTCGCTAACTTTGGTCAAGGTAACCGAAACGACGCTTCGGTGATCGCACCTTCAAGTTATGCATTACAATTTTATAACTTGGAATATTTACATGCACACACACCCTCGTAGCTATCGACTTGCTATTTTGTATTTAGCAGTGTAGAAATATCTAATACACAAGTTTATCGGCATTTAAGTTTAACGTTGTAAAAAGACGACCACTTGTAGATGGTTCGATACACAATTTATTAACATTCCTCCTTCAATTTCCTTTTACCGTAGATGTCAGTCCGAAAATATTGATTCTAGAAGGACAAAGTTTTAGAAAACTTCAACTTTGGTTATTGTCATTTATTTTCCCCTCTTTATTAGAAAACTTCGCGTGAACTTTTAATAGATTTTCAACGTCAAAGGATTGCAAATTGAAGAACATTCTACATAGTGGTAGTAGCAGTTGGCGTTAAGAATACTAATTTTATCTGCCAATTTCTGTAAAACTTAATGAAGAAGTTTGGTGCTGCCTTAAATAGATTTATTTTAATTCCTTTTGTCTGGTTAAAAAAAAACTTTGATTGATTTTTTATTTTAAATATTTGGAAAAAACCAACGGAAAAATTGGTATATCGGCAAATATAGGTCATTTTAACTAGTTATGCAAGGCAAGACTCCTTTTTAGTTTATGTCAGTCAAACTATCTTACACTAGTTCCATTATTGCTACTCGCTCGAAGTTTTAAACCCTTTCATCTGTTACTTTAATATAATTTATAAAAAAAATAATAATACCCACTTCAAAATATTAATTTGGCTTAATTTGAGAGTTCTAATAAGAAAATCAATAAACGAATGATTTCTTCATTGTGCATATAATACGAGTATTTAGGAAGACTATGGCGCTTAAACCGTATCTGTGCAGAGTAATTGAAGACTTTGGGACAATAACAATTTACATATATCCATTTTTTTAATTCAATATTTAAGCTCCTCGTTTTTAATTTCCCACAGCTTGCAGCTGTGGGATTTAAAAAAAACCAATGGCCTATAAATCTAGTAGGAAAAACAAGTTGCGTTTTTGGATATGTAAATTAAGTATTTTGTTTTACTATCTCCTGGTTTTGTGACGTGCGTGGTTTGATCCTACGGTGTTCAATTTATCTTCAAGGAAGTCTCACACATCAGCAGGGGCCTTACTAAGCATGTACGAGTGGATCCCCTAGCCATTTCTGCTAAGTCACCTTTTCCCATTTACTATTCCTTTTCCGTTCCCTTTCCCTTTCCCTCTCCCTCTCCCTCTCCCATGTAGCGGTAACTTCCTCCACCCTCTACTTCTTCGCATACATGCAATATTTCCCTTCAAATATATTTCATCCGAATCTGAGGCACAGAACTGGTCATACTAACCATTATATAATTACGCATCAAGTTAACACCGCGTGGAGCCCTAGGCACCACCGGGTGCCAATAGGGGATTAAGAAGGTTTTTTTCTTTCGCCTTTGTGTTGATTTTCATTCGCAAAATTTGCGTCAATTACAAAAGATATTTTCTTAATATGTATTTTGCCCGCTTCCGTAGTGTAATGGTCAGCACGCTCGGCTACCGTTCTGGAGGTCCCGGGTTCGATTCCAAAGGGAGGTAAAATAAATATGAGTGATTTTTTCACTGTAATATTTATTCAATATTACCCTGGACTGGTAACCTGAAGCGGAGAGCTGATCACCTTTTCTTCATGTATTAACGATCAAGATAACACTGCGTTTATATGATGCAGTGCCCTATGCACCATTGGGGTGCGGATAAGGGTTTGTATATTATCTTATTTTTTGTATTTCTATATCAGCTTTAGACATTTTTATCAAACAAGCGTAGCTCTCGGAAACTACATATTACCAAACCTGAAGCACTGAAAGCTGGCCATCGGTCATCCTATTTGTGAACTACCTAATAAAAATAGAAGCGCAGTTTTATGGGAATCAAGAGCGCTAACTGCATTTATTTTTTAAATATCGGTAGGTATGAAAAAATAGAAAATTTAAAAAATGAAAGCGTATTTTTTTCCAGCAATATGTTTATCTCGATTATTGAAATAAACACCAAGAAATGATTATAGACTTAAGAATAGGTGATTGGTGAATCTTAGTGAAAAATATTAAAGATAATTGCTACTATGGCTGTGAAATATCTAATGTTTAAGTGTTCTGTGCTCAGTACATGTAACAACATTATTCGAATAAAGAAAATTTATGTTATATCCAACCTATTGTGCTAAGCTGTGATCGCAATGATGTCATTAGTTTTTTATGTATTTGTCAACATATTTTCATATTGGTAAAAATATGATAAAAGTGGGTCGAATGCATTCAAGTAAATGGGCACTGTCATACAATTTCAAATTATCGTACATAAATGACATATTTTATGTCTTTCTCAACCGGATTGACAAGGAAAAAAAAACAATTTTAGCATATGTAACTCGCTTCTTATTTATTACGGGTAATCCAGAGATATCAAGTAAAGACGCATCAAAGATGAATCTTTTTTGTGTAGAATACTAGTGATCCACAGTTAAACATTAAAATGTAATCAAAAACAAAAACCATGATAATCGAATTGAAAAATTTTGATGAGAATCAAGTGATATTTTTCAATTACATTATTTAAAAAATATATGCATTGTATACATAAAAGAAAAATAAATATACATTTTGTGTCCCTAAAAATCAGGTGTGAACAATATGCTGCACAAAAGACGTTCGGTTTTTACCATCTGAGTTAAAGGTGAGTTTTTATAACAAACAGTTATGTAGTTTTTTTGTTCGCAAGTCTTTATAAAACCTAAGGTATGTAGAAATAATAATGTCTGTCCTCCTCCATAGTCTAAAAATCGTGCCAGAGGACCCAGGGTCGATTATCAGGGAGGTAAAATAAATATAAACATGTTTTTCACATAGATATGTTTTTAATATAAATCAGAAGCGCAGGACTTGTGTCATATCCTGTGCACTACTAGGTGCGGATAAGGGTTACAAAAAGGTATTGGTTAAATTATACGCACAGTACATTGTAGAAGAATCTAATTTATTTTCGCGCAATCGAAACACGATTTATGATTCTAATGGATTTGTGATTCTAATGACAATTTTTTTATCAATGACAATGCAGATGCTGTAAAAACAATTTGAGATGTCCTATTTTATGTTATTTCTCTAAGGGGTTCGAAGCTTGTATAACAAAAGATTTTACGAATCCGGCTATTCAACCCCGGGTACCCTAGGCCTGAGCCCAGGCTTACTTTTTTAAATTTTATTACCCACTATGTCTCCTAATTTGCTTTCTTAAATAGCAGTTACGTCCTTCAACCTATGTTCCTCCACTTATGTCGTTAAATATCTCATTAAAATATTTACTGAATTTGGTGCGTTGGGCCGATTTACGCGCCTTCTTGGAGTCAACTATCATAGTAACACCACGTCAATGCGATTCGGTACCCAGTGCACCATTAGATGCGGATAAAGGGCAGAAAAAGCGTTTGAGACCACCCGTACAAGACAACAGCCCATTGAAATGAGCGCAACTAATAGAATAGTACGTTGATTTTGATTTTAAAATGTAAAATATTTGTTTTTAGCTTTATACATTTAATTTTTGCATTAAACCAAAGCGTGTGATTTTATTTTGTTTCATTATCGGTTTTTACCCAACTATTCTAATCGATTAAAAATAACCGAAGGCTTATTCGTATAAGAATATCAACACCTTAATTTTTCTTGAAAAATAACTTGTTTGACACATTCGTATGCAGGTAAGTACCTAAATTATCTAAATGTTAATAACTGATCCAAAGTACCTACCTACAAACATGAAAACTACATTACAAGAAGACATGAACTTGATAAACATTAACAACAAATGTCATATTTAAATAGGCGACTAAATCTTGAACTAATAAGCGTTAGGTTACAAGAAAATTCACAATGGATCTTACCTAGTTAGTATAAATACGAGATTAAAATTTCCAACTTGCTACAAAAGTTAATAAGTAATGTTTCGTATCATGCTACGATTTAAATTATTATTTTCCTACATTATTTACTTAATTCGCACGATGAACATACCTACCTAAATATTCTATAAATTAAAATGTTTTACTTAACTTAAGCGCATTTAGGCCTTTTGGAAATATAGGGAGTAAGTAATATTAAAAAAAATCAATAAACATATCTATATTCTTTGTAACGATATATTTTAACAGAATGTTTCAACAAAATAAAGTAATTATATTTTGTTCGTGACTTCCGTAGGCTCTATTCATATTGTAAATATATTGTTTATTTACCAGTGGCCAGTATTATCATAAACACCATTTATTATTTACCTAAGCTGTAAAAATGCTTAAATCTAAAGTATCTAAAATAAGCTTAGTTTTATTTTTATATTAGCAGTATGACAGAAAGCAAAGCTAATGCAAAAAGATCAGTGAAAACCAAACAGAACATCGTAAAGATATAATTGAATATGGACTATGTGTAAAATTTTGGTAGAGTGCAATAATAGAATTTCTTGGTGAAAGTTTAAAGTAATTTATACGAATAAACTGACAAGTTGATACATAAATCCACTTAAAGTGATAAGTCAATTCTAGTATCGCCCGATCATTTAAGTATATAAAAACAAAACTAAGAAATCATTCACTCGTGCACTCGTAAGAATAAGAAAATAAATACATTCTGTTTCACTCACCCAAAAGAAGTAGCAATGGGGAACAAAGGGAGGAACACATATTTATCAAAAAATCACAAAACACCTGTCAAATCGTCAAATCAAATATCACCATTGAATAACAAGTGTATACATAATACAAATTTACAGTGGTTCAATAAAAATAATTAACTAAAAATGCGACCATATTTCCCGGCCAGATAAGGTAACAATTTCAGCCATTTAAAAAATCAACAAATAATTATATAGTTATCATGTACATATATCGAATAGAATCACAGATTTATTTATAATTATTAAAATGTTTAAAGTGCCCTGCAGGTAATATTTCACGAAAATGGCGATCTACGTATGTATATGTCATTCAGTATTATTATCTGTATATCTTTTATGACGAAGAATTACGATAGTATTTTTGCATATTTTCAGCCCGCAAAGTAAAACCGGCCATATTGATCCTGGAAAATACAAATGGACAATTCAGCGTTAGTCGAAATATTTTAAACTAGTTTTATACACACAATATCCGACTGCATACAGGTAAAAAAATAAAAACGTGTGCAATTTTTTAATTATTCTTTAATGTCTTTATTCGTGACTATCATTTTAAAATCATTTTTTCATGGCCTCTTTAAAACCCTAAAAAGCTAATGAACACAAACTGATCTTAAATTGTCAAATAAAGTTACATTTTTCTCCTATTCAGGCTTATCTGAGAAAATTAGGATACTTTACTGTGAACAAAGCGTAAAAAATTACATGATTTATAAATACATAATTTTCCTCTCTCCCACTATCCGAAATGATCTGTTCTCCAAATTTACATAATGTCAAAAGATATGGATACGTAAAGAGATATTTGAGTTACGTAATCCCATTGTAAAAGAAAGTTTCTCGGTAATAAGCGTGGATAATCTTTAGTAAGGATTACGTACATCAAAATTCTAAAATACTGATGTAAACGCCATAAATGAAAGTTGATAAGCCGAAACACAAAGCAAAATGATCTTGGTATGAGTCCTGCATCACGCTTGCCATATTTTTCGGAGAGGCCATCGTACATAAGATATTTTGATATATACATCGTACATGGAAAAATTTATACAGGCGACATCATCAGCTATTTTCATAGTGAGATTAAATTTTCTAAGGCGTTGCGTCACAGAACTGCCCGATAGCCAGCAAGTTAAACGTTTCGTTCAATCGCCTAGGAGGCAATATAATCGCAGCGGTCGGAGGATGTCGCTAGTGTTGTATGAATTTACGGTAATGAATGGGTTACATATAGCTTCCTATCCTCTTTGACTACTCGAGCGGATACAGCCTACTAGCTGGTTAATTAGATAATTACAATATTGTTTACTCAAAAATTTAATTAGTTTTTAATCTATTCGGATCATTCGAGGAGAAAATGGAAATACCTATATTATTATGCTGGCAAAGAAAGACAGTATTCTTTTATCGGTGTAGAGCTACGACAAGCGATAAGACTATAAGGCCGTGTCGTGGTAATTTGGTCTCGGATCGATCGAGTAATGGAGTCAGCGAATAGGGCCTTTGATATCGGAAACGTGAATGGTTCAGTAATAAAACCCTATCGATTTGCTAATAAACTACCGAAGAAATAAACTATGTATGTATGTACATACACATATAGAAAAAATATATGATTCCCAAATATGCATATATAATTGGCGGTCTGGTTATTTATAGGGTAAACGACCTGTCAATACCTGGTTTAGCTGGTAACATTTTACGCGTATAACATTCACCATTCTAACCATGATGAACAACTAAACTACTCAAATTTGGGAACTTATGTTATGCTACAAATGACACCTTATCGCGCACGCTTCTTCTTGGGAACTATCTATTGATGAGTAATTTGTGTTTTAGGAGACTCATTTTTTATTTAAATGAAACTTATATTTAACCACAATATTTGGAACAGCCAGTATTCATAGCCAATATTTGCATACGTTTACTTGCATATTCTTCTTCACCCATGATAAGATATCAATATATATAAGTCCCAAATGGGGACAAACCCAGAGTTTGTGAACGAAGAGTTGAACACAATATTATATAAAAGATCTGGATATTTTACAGTATAACTTAAGCGCCCTTGGGAATGGTTTCCTATAAATTATACATAGGCACCCCCATAATACTGCGAAACGCCATTACCGGATGGCATTTATTAGATGATCTTTCTCATTCCTCCAGCTGCAATAAGCCATAGAACTCGAACAATACAGACGTCTCTCAATGAAGTAAATTAATGTAAGTAATGCATATTGGAATATTTGTTATAGCGAGCGATTTCCTTACCAATAGGAAAATGCACGTCAATTTTGTATTGCTCGTTTATTTGAATTGGATTTAAATCAATTTATAAACGACTTTATTGTTCAATCAAAAATTGCAATCAAGATGAGTTATTGCGAAATTGATAAAATTGACTGCAAAACTGGCGTCGTGGGTTCGATTCCCGTCAATTGTAATATAAATGAAGTGTCAAAGTCTAGTATATATGCATATATTGCGCCATTTAGATTGTGCAATTAATTAATTAATTAATGCAAATCAACTGCATCTTACGCATAATTTTGCGTCAGTGATCGGAAAATTTAAATTACCGTGCCAATCACCAAAGGGGCTCTATTAGTAGATACTGTTATTATTCGTGGAAATCTAATCAATATGTTAATGCGAATATATTCAATGTAATTTAGTGGAATAATTATTGCATCGACTGTTACGCAAGATTATATATCGCCATATCCACCGCAAAATATACGTAGGTATGTAAGACAAGTGAGGATTTCAGGATAGAAGACAAATACCTACTACATAATACAATACAAATTAATCGAGTTTGGTACCGCCACTCTACCTACACTCTACCTACAGTTCGTGCGATCTCAAAAAATAAAGTTTGGTTTACTGCACACATATTGCATCGCAAATTCCAAGTTTTCGGGAGAACTGCCCCTGGTAGAGAATTAATGATTTTAGCAAAATGCCTTTAATCAAGTATATCACAATACTTCTCAGGCGATTCTCAGTGGTGAGATAGGTTGGGGTAAGGCTAGTCCGGAAAGGAACGCGGACCAGGGTTAAAGAAACCAGTGAAAGCCTTCCCGAGCACAGAAAGGCTGTAGCCTCACTGGGAGGCAACGTCCGGGTGATTAGGCAAGGCACTCGAAGAAAAAGATTTAAATAATGCTGAATTATGATAGAATAATATTTTAGTCGAAACAAAGATCTTATTTTGTTATAGATATACCATCGTGGATACAGTTACGAGTCTAATATATCGTGGGTATACTAGCAAAAAACGTTAACTCTAAAATCCCTGTTTGAACAATCTCTGTTAGTTAAAGCTCTCTGTTACTTAAACCACATATATATGGCATTTCAAACTACTTAGTGTATTTTGGCGGTCAACCGGCATCTTTCAAAAGAACGTTAAAAACATTAATTATAATATGCATCAAGTCAAAATTGCATATTTTGGAGTTAACGATTTTTGCCAGTACACCCACGATATACATGTATGTACATAGTAAGTAAGTTAATGAGTAACACTTTGATTATTCGCGCTAATGAACTGTTTGATAAACGGGTCTGTGTCTTCCTTTCGCGTGGAGTAATAGGGACGGATACTGTAGTCGGCTAATAATCCTGTGCGAACGTTCCTTATAATGGGGATTATTACACGGGCTGAATGAAGGCGATTAGGGCTGTAACTTTATATAACTACGGTGAAAGCGGTAATTCAATATTCATATTGATGTTAATTATTCTCTATTTACGCCTTTAATTTACTTGATATCTATTAAAGCATCCGGTTGAAATGTCTAATTTTGTAAAAAAATGTTGTTAAAACCTAAACAATGTAAAGTGTAATTTATAAAATGGCCACTTTACGAAGAAGCGATTTGAAGTTTTCTAAATCTTCATTTTAGGTGCTGCCAGGGAAAACATTTCCACCGAAAAAAGGCTAAATGTTTACAATTTTACAGAATGGGAACAATTTGGGAAATGTGAAAACGTTTTTCTGTTCACAGATGTTCATAAATTCGTACGAATACTGATTTTTAAAAATATTTTACAGGAAATATATTTAATACTTTAATTTATTATTAGATTAAAACCAATATTTTTAGCTTTTCCACTTTTTTATTTGACCAGCGACCGGGTTTCGTCGTTACCGACATCATCAGACTGGATGTCGGTAACGACGAAACCCGGTCGCTGGTCAAATAAAAAAGTGGAAAAGCTAAAAATATTGGTTTTAATCTAATAATAAATTAAAAATGCAACTCCATCACGAAGTGTCAGTGGATAATATAAATCTATTTAATACTTTATTTTATTCCTCAAAATTTTATGTGCTATATGTCAATATTACATATTATATAATTATATTGAAAGTATTATGTATTTTTAAAGGAATTTTTTATCCTTTATTTCCTTTTCAGTTTTCTATACACCGTAAATAAAATAATGTTTTACCCTGCCCTATGCATCATTTAGATGCGGAAAGCGTTCAAAGAAATACATGTTTAAAATCTTATACATAAGATATTTTTATCACAATTAACTTCAAATTAATTCAGATTTATGAGTATTTTAATAACGTGAAAACAAGATGATGCACCTACCTTGGGTTTTAGACTAAATATCGTTCTATACTTTCCCCATCGGATATCAAAGTCAGAAGGTCTTGCATAATTTATATTACATAAATCTGTTTATCTCCTACACTAGAGACATTTTATCATTCTGTATAAAAATACAAGACAGCACAAACGACCCAATTGACGTTATAGCTACAGGCTACAGGGCATATCTACAATCCATCCGAGTCGTCGGAGAAGTGATTACGTAGACTTAATTAAAACTTTAAAAGAGTCCGCAGAAATTCTGACGCCTTTGTCGCTTTGTAGCTTACCAACTCCACTTTAGCCTCCCCTAAGTACCACCACATAATGATAAGGAAATATATAACAGTATGTACCTACATATATAATAATCCCAGTGCACGAAAAAGGGACAACATCAAGAATCGAGCAAATTCCATTACTCTAAAATACTCGCTTGCAACCACCAAAATGAATTTTATTGTTGATTATTTTTTTGACTTATTGTACATTCCAATATGTATTCAATTGGTAATAAATGCATTCCCACCAAGATACACATGCTCCAGGAATTATCAGTAAGACTTTTGACTACATCCAGAAAAGGGATTTATCCTACTCGGGGCAAATTGCCAGAAGGAACGAGGAGAGTAAGTATCCAGAAGCTGGTAGTTACAGGAGAGTTGAAGGTCTCCTAAATAGAGTAGTTAACGGAGTCCTCTTTAACTCTGCCTACGTTGACAAGGAGGAATGGACACGAATCATGTACCTTACGCCTTCCATCCCAGAAGACTGCAAAGTTCAACTTTAAGCGAAACGATTTACGTAGTCTTTTTTGCTAAAAATACGTTCCATTTTCTTACTATTCGTTTTTCAATTAACGAAATTGTTAAACTTTTGCGTCTATATTCCACGTGAACAGGAATATTAATTATAATGGGTAGCGGGTAGTGGGTAGTGGATAGGTATTTCAGGATAAAGGAGTATCTACGCACGCGACATAAAAAAGCGGCAGTTCCTACCCACAAAACAACATAAAGGAGCCAGCGGTCGGAGTAATAAATTATGCAAATTGGGTTATAAAATCCACGGTCTTCATTTATTTCAGCTTCTGAACAGCTCATTATATTCACGGCATAGTAACCCAGAGAATGTTGACGAAGGTTAGGCTAAAGTAACGAGGATAATAATGTTCGAGTATGTTATGTATTTACATCGTGCGTAGGTTGTAGCCGCTATCCGTGCTGCAGGAGTTGGTATGCCATCCTATTCTGCTTTATTTCCCAGCACGGTCAGTATTAAATACGAATATTGCATTTGCTTTATTACTACTAAACTAGTAGGAAAGCTTTATTTTGAACGATCGGGTAAAACCGTTTTTACACACGTACGAACTATTTTCAAACATGTTTTTCCTCGTGGGAGTCGTATTCATCATCAACTTACACGAACTTGTAAGAGGACGGGAACACAACACTTTCGTGTTCTTATATAACCATATCCTAATAAAACTGTTCGTTTTATTCTGCGGACTTTTCGAAACGGATTTACGATCTGCCAGCTCTTACGATGAAACCAAATATTTCTTTCTGATTCCCGGTCAAACGTCAGTCATAGAGACTCCCAAGATCCCGTTCTTAGACCCTGCGCATAAAAGTTCGCGTAATAATTCATGTTTTCGTTTATTGATAAAACAGAAAGTCCATCCCTTTTGGCTCCTAGGTCGGATAAAGGATACAAACGTCCGAGTATCCCATGAAAAGGCATTGAATTCTGTATAAAGTCTGCGTCCGTATTGTACTCATATTGGTCAATACCCGATGAATGCTCCCCGTGACGTCAATGTACTAAAAAGGATATACGGGGTGGATTGTACGTATAAAATACGGCCGTATTTTCTATAAGGAACACTGAATCTCGTGAAATTTTAAAGGCTGCGATATATATGTGTCTCACTTAGGACTTTTTACTTCAAATGGCTCTATTAAAAATTGTTCATCTTTTGCTGAAAACTGCATTCAGTATTCTCTGATTTTTAGTGTGTATTTTTTTAAACTTGCTTCATTTTATACTTCGTTTTTAATTCGTACTTAAGTTCAGTGTAAGGATGGGGAGGTATTGTAAATAAAAAAGCTCGAGTTATTGAGAGACTCCTTCTCAATTTCAATTCAACTTCTCATTTGCAATTCAACTTGATAGGTAAAGACGTTTAGTATCCTCGCTTGATTTAATTCTTAAACGGTCCTCACTATTCTAGTCATATAACATCATATTTTTAAATTACTCCATGTATTATTCATGCTATTTAGCATCCGAACGAACGATATATAACGAAACGATCCGAAATAAAAAAATTCAAGATTCGCATTGTACGATAACTCGCTTTATTAGTAAGATACTTATAAACCGACAAACCTCGACATCTCGAAACATGTTTCGTTAAATATACATATCTCATATTTGTGACAGGCTAACGATGTGTCGAAGTTGGAATATTATTCATCCATTCACAATAGGTTGTAATGCTCGGGCATTGTCAGTCGGAGAGCGGATTAGCGCCGGGCGCCATTGTGCGCCCAATTCCTCTCGATCCCGCAGCGCCTCGAGAGCCCACCCTTACAGCGAGCGCTCGACACTCGACACTCGGCGGTCCCGAACCCATAAATGTCTCGGATAAGACGCTAACCCCGTCCCCGCCCCCGCCCCCGTCCTGTGCACCCCCGCCACGCCAGTGACCGACACGCGAGGAGATAGATGCTTACAAATAGAGAGCCGTCATGGTGTAAGTATCGATAAAGTGGAATTTCAAGATGGCCCTTTTAAAAATGTATGAGCATTAATAAAGTATATCCATTATACAAAACAAATATTATGGACATAATTATTTCTTAAATGGTAAATGTTTTAGCCAATTCAAACTGTAGGACGTACACGTACCTACAATTGTACACGTAAAATCATATATTTTTTAAAAATATTTTGTGATTTTGCTTTAAAAAACGGTAGATGGTTTTTCAATGAGTGGTAATACTCAACTATAAGTAACAGTAGTAAGTAATATTTATGAATTATTTGCAATATTTTTAGGAAATACACGCTTAAAAAATCTTATTCCCAATTGAATTAAAAGTTATTTTTACCTTTTCGTTCACACTGATCCTCTTCCATTTCCTTTTTCATAATAATTTCCGTTGATCGCGCAATCTGTATCTCATCATTTGATTCATTTGTATTTAACCACCTAACCTAAGAATGTAGAGTATTTTTAAATAAAATTTCACAAAAGTGAAATAATAGAAATAACTAAATATTAATTGGAGCTACCCTCAAAGGCCGTGACGGGTTAGAGTACCTTGCGGAAGTGGCGAGTTTCCTGAAAGACGACCGGAAGTGTTGGCTGTCACATTATTCGTTTGTGTACTGGAAACGGAATGATACCTAATTATACGATATAATAATTACCTACATAGCACGATATACTTTGAACATTCAAAAGCAAATACATAATAGCGTAAAATATACATACATACATGTTTCACATTTTAGGAATGTCCAAATCCTTACCCTAGAAGGATTGATATTAAAATTGTTATTATAATTCTTGATTTTCTCATGTTATCCTTTTATATTGTATTCATTTTATTTATAATATACACCATGTATGTTTAACTAAGCGTTGTACCCACCGCTTAGTAATTACGGAATAATTTATTATTATTATTAGTTTATATCAAGAGACACGAAGAAGTCTAGGCATTAAAAAATCTCCATTCCTCTAGCAAGTTTTGGAATCAAAGTAAAATATAAATTTAATATAAATATCAAAGTAAATTATGGAAAGAATAACGGGTCTTAAGCACTAGTTATGCTTAGACCTCAATATTCCCTTCTCAAAAAAGTTATTGATATATCTTTAAATCGTATTGGATGCATCATAAATTTTGTAATATAAATGGTAATTTTCTATCCGTCGGGGTTGGGTCTTCTACAAAAAAAATCACATTGATTATCACGTGTTATTTAATAACATGGATTACCTTGCTGATTGTCACTGTACCTATTTGGAAGACAATGTAAGATACGTCAACATTACCAAATTAGTAACTAAAAAATGTCTACATATCTATTGTGTAAAGATAAGCGATTTATTAAAAATTTAAAGCTTGTTGTCTATAGTCATAAAAAGTAGAGAAGCCGCAAAGCAAAATAATTCATGTTAAGAAATGTAGCAAAATAATATTATAGAAATAATCCTAATTATTATCCAACCACGTGATCAGGAAATCTACATATAGTTTTCTAGTTTTAGAAAGCCAATCGAAAAATTATTTGTAAATAATCTTCACGTTAGAAGTGAAATACGTTAAATAGTTGAAAACTAAATAAAAACCAAGAAAAAAGTGACAAGTGGAAACAATTTATGGACTTGGTTGGGGGAAAATAAAGAAACAATTAACAGCCTTTTTTAAAGCAATATTTAATTAAATTTATTATTCGAAGCTTTAAAATATTGAAAAATAATAAAATAAAAGTTGTTAAATATTTGATAGTTAAGTTCAATCTTTCAGAGAGTATTTTTCAAAGTAATTATTTAATAGAAACAATCCTGATTCGGGCCGTTATCATTTCATTTTACAATTAAACGCGTATTAAATTGCGAATACAGATTCCAAGCACTTTAGTAAATATTTTTCAGCGGTTTGATTGTTGTTTGCTCTAAATAACACTTCACGTGCTTTTTCGAGGTTGCCTGATAGTATATCAAAAGCGTGAGAATATATCATATGATTTATGAAAAAATACCGTTGTTATGTGCAAATAAAAAGCAAATGAAACTGTATATATTTCGTGATAATTTTGAATTACGGCAATGCGACAAACCGGAGAATAACGTCACGACCCTCCTAGTTAACCGAATTAACACGCGGGTTACTAAATCATCCTTAAAGCTCATTATTTTATATAAAAGTACCTACCCGGTTATCAACATCCCCTAGAAGCTTGCAGACTATACAATTATAATGACAACGAAGCCTGTATTAAGCTCTAATCACTCACTCCATTTTTGACTGCCAGATTTCAGCGTTGACTTTGATATTTGTATTTTTTAAATTCAATTAAAATTAAAATAAATTCGCTTTATTCTTCTCCGCACTAGTTGATTGATTTAAAATCAACAATTTATACAAACAATCGAGCGAGAAACTAACATTAGAAAATAAAGGGTATGCTATTCCCTCTATAGAAACACCATCCGCCAGCAAAATTACTTGTCAAATCGCATCACTATCATCTCATCGTGTCCTTGTTTAATCAAATTTCGCTTACACCGCACCTAAATTAATCTATTTTATCTTTTACTTAATGTTATTCAAATAAATATATTCACTTTATAACCGTATCGATAAATATTTCATCCTTTACGTAGATGATGTTTTTTTGTTTCTAATGGACTTTTGAAGAATTAGAAAGAAAAACTTATTTTATAATTAAAAAAATAAAAAAAACATCAGCTTCAATATTTAGTTTTGATTCAGTCAAAACAATTTATCTGTACCGAAATAATATGTTCAACATATTTTTTTCAATAAGTTTAACTTTATTTTAATCGTAAGTTGCATAATACAAAAGAGATAACTAGAGTAGTAAAAAAAATTAAATATTGCGATAATTTATTTTGAAAAACGAATAAAAATAAATTGAGGCCATACATAGAGCTTTGAGCCCTATTTTTTTTATTATCAAAGATAGAAATTCCGATTAGAATCGGTTTACATTAGAATGTTTTTCCAAAAGATAACGTGAATAAACTTGGTACCTTAGTAAATGCGTAACACGGTTTGCAGATTGCGTTTGAATCGGTCAACCCGGTTTTTGGAATTCGAGACGTATTTATAATATTGGTTAATAAAATCAAATAAAACACATAAAACAACACATTTTACGTATTTCTAACCCTACACATCATAGTTTTATCCATTTTATCTTTGCAATACATCTAGTAATCCTAATCCACCACCGTATTTGATTCTTCCAATTTTATTTATGTAAATCAATGTAGGTACGTAAGTATAGTATATTTTTAATGCTAACAGTTTTCAATTTTATTGTTTAAAGGCAAAGTGGAAAGTCTATGTATTTTAATTGAGGAAAGAAGTAAATGATTCCAAATTAAGTTCTAGATAAGTTTAGTAATCAATTAGAAGTCCCAGACTAATTAATTACAAAAGTTTCTCCGATTCCACGCAAATTTGATCTCTTTGTAGAAAGTAATAATATCTCAAGTAGATTTTTTTACGATCAAACTTTTTGTCATATAATATTTAAGTACGCTGGAGTGTAAGTAAGATTTTTAAGTTAAACTATAACTCAATATACATATAATTTTTGCAATTTTCGCAGTCCATAATTAAAAATATATAGGAACAACAGGTATTATATAAAAATTAGTGTTTTCTAAAGTGATTACGAAATTCACTGATGAAACTAACCAATAAAAATTCATCTATAAATTACTTAGATGAGAATTCACTGGCACCAAGTTTTATTTCACCGGTATTTTGTTTTTTAAATCAACTTTATTTTGTAAATTGCACTAAATCTTCAATGATATAATGATGTTTTTTAGTAGTCAATTACGGGACGGTTTCCTTTGTTAAAGGAGAATGTTCATTGTGTAGGGTGTCTTACGTAACATTTTTAACTTTGAAAATTTATGAAAAGTCGTCAGTTTTAAATATGTTATAATAATACGTAAAAAAATTAACATCAGAGTTATGAATCCGAATAATTTCCTGGTTGTAGAATGCTTATTTATTTGTTCATTTTAGTAATCCACGACTGTCCGACACACAGTGGAAGAGTTCCCTACCAGAATATACCCTCTCGGCCTTGAGGCCTTCACGAAGCTACACATAATAAACAATAGAGGATCAGTGGACGAGTCGATCATTTCCGGCGACTGACAGTTCTATTTAGACGACGGGTTGTTATATTGATTGTTGAACTAGTTTATCTAAATTTTTCCATTAACTACCTGATCAATTTCATGCCCGACGCATTCCTTAAATAATCGATATCGAACTGCGTACCCGACTACTATCTCGACAAAAATCACCTAGTACGAATCTTATTAACGATTCGTTGGTGGAAGTTAATTGCGTACGCATGGGGTATACCGTACCACGAGGGTGCTCACTTAATCTTAAGTGAGCACCCTCGTGGTACGGTATAATTTTAATATATGTTATTTCGTGAAACACCCTGTGTAAGTCACGAAATAATAAATCCAAATACAGTTGCAACCTTCTTTAAATGATTGGTATAGTCGTAAATTTAAAATGTTTTCACTGGAAGCATTAGCTCTAACAACTCAACGCTTTCAAATATTAGTCAAATATGTGCAGCTGTTAATACAAAAATCCAATAATCAATATTTCAAAATATCAACGCAATAAAAATACTAAAAGCTGTAATGCCGTGATTAAAATGCTTTGTAATTAGTATTTAGCAAAGAAAATAAGCCAACAGAAACAATTTATACTCACCGAGATACAATTTCTCGATAATTTCTTCTTATCCCGAATAAATTACTTCGTAAACAATGGGAATTGAGTGTTAATTGCTCGTGTTTTGGCAAACTTCGCGCTTCAATTAAAACGAATCCAGTATGGTAGCTATTTTAAAAGTTATATGAGAGAAAAATCACAATGAGCGATTTATACTTAAATTGAAAATAAAAATAAAAAAGTGCAGCAGCCTTTTTTTGTTTTATTTTATTTTATTTTATTAATTTACAATTTATACATTTGTCTTAAAAGATGTTCAAATTCCATTTCCAATGAATTTGAGAATGTCCCATTGACTTCATTATAATATGCACCATGTCTTATGTTTAGTAAAACGATAGATTATTATTTATGTCTTCTTCGATATACCTCAGTAGGAGTAAAAACATCAAAACTTCCTTGCAAAGTAGAAACTTCACCGTTCATTCATAATTTGTTCATACCTAATTCATTCCTTTCTTTTCCAGCATTTTACAAATAAATTAAAATTAATATGCGTGGCAAAATATGATATTGTAGACCTGACAATCTAAGACTCATAGGGCTGCCAACTGAACCACTAAACGAGACTGTTGTATGGGAAGAGTAGGTACCTACTCAAAAAATTAAGTTTTTTTAGGAAAAAATTGTACGCCTTTCTTTTTTGAAATATGTATCCCATTTATAATAATTTACAAATAGAAGTGGCGGATCTGCACTGGACAAAAGTTGCGTCCAACAGACACGTGCACTGTGCATGTCCAAGAGGGAGGTCTTTGTTCATTACTAGACACAAGAAGAAGGCTGATGTAAGTAAGTACAAATGGAACAATTCAAATCAAAGTTTCAAAACTATACTGAATAGTCCAATTGAGTTTTTTCACTTTTGACAGTTAAAAAATATCGTTAACCACTTTTGTTGGCAGACACCTTTGGTGCATGGTGACTATCCGACAGACTAACAACGCACGTGATTAGCATATTGTGTAGGTGATAGTGTGCGAGTAGTGCTATATTTGTGATACTTGCTGGTGTTGTGAGAGAATGGGTACGAAGAGACGGGAGAGTCTGGAAACCAGTAGACTAAAGTGTCGGTGTGTCTACCATACCTAATATTTTGTTATATACTACGAGCTTCTCGGAAAGGGTAGTGATAACTTTTGTATTAAACATAATTTCTTTATGGAACTCTTCGGTTCAGTAGAACAATCTAATCAACCAATTGTCGTTCTCTCTTATCTTCAGACCAAATGAATGACATTTATTGCAATCCACAAAAAATGGTATCAACACAGATTTGATAATACATTTTATATAATTGAGACATCTTTATTTCTTTTGAGTATTATGAATTCGAAAACACGGAAACCAATCACAAAAAGCGCCAAACGGAGAGTGATAAAAAATGATGGCAATTTTGAAGTACTACATTACATTATTGGATTTCTACAGTATTTATTAATCTGAAGATGATAGCGTGAAAAGCGTTCATTTATCAAATATTTCGTGTACAATATTATAAACTAGTTTCAGCGAAATAATACACCTACATAATACTAAAATATAGCGGTTATCTATAAATTTCGATATAAACTGAGTTAGCATTATTCAATATATAGCATTTTTCTCTCAATTAAATTTGATTTAATTCTGAATTTGAATGTACAGTTCATGAGTATTATCTATCTTTCTGTTGGCTTATCCTCACCATGCTCATTGCTCATGTCCTAAAGAACAGATATCCTGTGCTCCTGTGATACTCACTCCTTCTCTTAAAATTAGTTTTCATTCCAGCATTGTTTATGGTACAAGTTAATAATTGCGTGTGGTCAAATATATATAATATGCAAAACAAAATGGAATCAATCAGAAATAAATTATAAAAGTAATTAACCAAAAAATGTTTTAGTAACACTGAAACCCCAGCTGAATTCTGTACGAACTATTTTTATTCACTTACTTCAACAAAAATATTCATCAAAAATCTATGTTTTATTTTATTAAAAATATTTCTCATTTAATATTTTTATGAATGTAAATTATTTATTGAGATGATTTATAAAAATTATTTTAAAGTATTGTAAAATACCGTTTTAACACAGTAGGTAATTAAACAGTGATTTATTCATATAAGTAACGTCTCAAATTAGACATCAATCAATAAATATTTCGATTTCACGAAACCAGCGATTTCATATAACGAGCTTCACAATTTAGTTAAGTTATATGGTTATGAGGTTACATTGGTTGTTAACTATCATATTAAAAACGTTAATTTTGACCCCAACTGGGAATCGAACCCGGGGCCTCCAGCACGGTAGCTAAATACGTTAACCATTACACTACGGAGGGGGGCATATTTATTATTCGAATATTTATATCCAATACATTTCAAATCAAATTAATATCATTTCGCTTATGATTCGAGTATTTTATGAAATTTTGTGGAAATATCGAATTAAAAATAATACGAACTATATAAAAATAGTGCAGGAATAGATTATTTTTAATAAAATGTCGATCGTATTTTTTTAATATGCCCGTGTTCCTGAAAGTTGAATTATCGAAACAGAAAAATACTTTTATCTTTGAAAATTTAGATTTTACAGCGATATGATTTGAAATAAAAACTGTTTTGAATATTGAAAGCATTAACTTTGTGGATCATATTGATATATTATTTCGAGAAATATGAGTGGATGTGAGTGGATCAAAACACAAAGTATTTTTATTTCTCGAAATAATATGAAATAAAAACTGTTTATTCGAAATACGTATCGTATACAAAATCAGTTCTCTCATAGAGGAGAATCAATTTTATGTCGGAATTCAGCGGAGGTTTCAAAAATTAGTTAAATTAATCCAATCTCTATATACCTCGTCGTTCTCCATGCCCAGCTGTGGAAAGTAGAACAAAAACATCTGAATCCTCTACAAAAAAACATCAAATGGAAAGGGGAGGGGCAGTGGGGGAAGAGAAGGGTGTGAACATAGAAAAAAAAGATTTAAAAAAAAAACTACACAAATCCCTCGCACCGCCTCTGATTTCCCTCACTAATTTCGCCTGTCCTGGTATTAAAAAATAAATCCCAGTAACACGAACTAATAAAAACATGCTCCGATGTTTTACCTCTGAGGTGTGGCTTAATGCTGTCTATTATCATTTTTTAGAAGGTTGTCGTTAGTCAAAGTCCATCCTTTATAACTTTCAAATGACACGCTTCGAGCTCAAAAATTATTTCAAAATAATAAAATAAAATCGCTTAATCGTTAAGATTAATTTATTGAATACAAATCATCCGCTAAAAGAACCAATCCTTACGACTGACAAGGGAGAAAGAAATACAAATTCATGTTTATTCAAATTAAAATATGAATAATATTGATCATTTTTATTCCACCGTTTTTTTTTTTAAAATCTGATATTAAATTTTAATTTTAAATTCTATTTAACAAGTAGTTGAAAACTTGGTCCATTTTGGATGTAAATGATTAAACAAACTCTCTCTAAAGTGTATTACCTTATATGAATGAAATTATTTTAAAACTGACGAATAGTTAATGCTTGAATATAATTACAAAAGATCAATCTATCAAATTATATGCTTCTGTAATGATATATTGGTTAGTTAATATGCTGGGCTAAAATTTACCATACTTTCGGTGACTGATTGACCATGAAATCGGAGGATGTCGGAAACACAAATGGTCGCATAACAATGTGTAACAATATATATTTTTAAGTAATTAAGTTTAAATTTAACCATATAGTAGAATAATAAAGTAATAAATAACTAAGTCTGAACATGAATGAGTAAATAATTAACAAAACATAAATCTAGCCCAAAGTTTTTACTTATTTTTTACATTTGAAAAATATACTTTTCAAAACACTTTTTTTATAACTTTATATAAAAATAATAAATTTTCCAATCTAAAATTGCAATTTTTATGCTGATAAGGTAGAAACGAATGTTTGCAATGCCAGAAGGTGGCATACTAATATATTTTTATGTAAATGGTGTTTTTGTAAAAATATTTTTTTGTTGGTTATAAAAATGAATATCACAAAATTAGTGCTTCAGTATGTAAAAAAAAAACAAAAGAGTTTTACCTAAAATAAGAATAATTTTATATTGATCACTTTGAAAATGTCAATGAATTTGAGTTAAAACTTCTGAACTTGAATCTTCAAATATATAAAAAATATGATAAGACATATTTAAAGTAAAACTTCTCAAACGATGATAATTATGTTCAAGCATTTTATTCGTTTCGGGCATTTTTCAAAAGCTCAATTTTCCGCCAGACGAAATTTTCCAGGAAAACATCGGAGCAAATAAAGGGAAACCAATTAAAATTCAAGCGATAGTTCTGCGAAAATCTCTAGAAAAATAACATCGAACATACAGAACACAAAAGTTACAACAACAACATTCAAGTACAATATAATATTTATGAGAAAATGCGGATTAGTTGGTCAGTGTCTGTGTTGGTGGTCCAACGTCTGCAAGCTTTGGAAATGGATTTTGGAATTGGGATATACAAATAAAAACAAACAAAAATTAATGTACAAATCGAAAGTATCAACAAAATAGACGTGACAAATGAAAAAATTATATGAAAATGTATCAATTGAAAAATATGTATATTTTGAACTTTTTTTATAAACGGATACAATAATATCAAAAATAACCAGTAAAATTCTTTAAAAAATATCGTAAATTAGCGAGATAGCGATGTTTCGTTATAAAGATCTTTTTTTTCAAGGTTGAATGGTACCTAAATTAAAAGATGTTATATAAACCCATATATGCTACACACGCATGTCTAGCGCCCCATTTACCAAATACGTTTTAGTACAAAGTGTATATTTTTTACGCAAAGAGTAAACGCTCGCTACCATCTAATAGGATGCGTATTATTTGATACCCCGATAGGTGCGGAAATTATAAGGAATGTGAATAATTAAAAAAAATCATTAATAGTTTTCTTCATACCAAAAATATTACTGGTTTATTAAATCGTTTGACCTTGCTATCATATAACTGTGCTGATAGATTTAAATAGTAATTTAGTCAAATACTAAGTAGCCTCTATATCATAGTTTTTCAAGACATTATTAAGGGGTTGTTTGATACAATATTTTCGTGAAAGTAGTGGTTTTTCGTCGGCCTTTCCTAATATCAAGGTACCTAACCATCAATATCAATCAGGGCTGCCATTAATATCTGTTAGCGATGTTATTCCGGAAGCCTGTGGCGCATGGCGTCAACTGCGTCCAACTTTTGCCGCTATTATGATCATTATATTATTTAATAAATAGGCCAGGGACGAAAGTGTTTTGAGCTAAAATCAAATTCAAATACAGAGGGTTCAAAAAGTATATTATACTGAATATATTTGATTTTTGAAGCCAGTATGTATTATCTCTAGTGCTCTCCACTTCTGACAGGATTTTATCGTATTATTCTAGAGTTGTAAAAAGTAAAAATAAGTTAACACCTTTAATATATTGACATTCCATAATCACGCTTTGATTTAACACATTGATTGTGGCCCATAAGTACTTTTAAAAACAACAAATGTTACACGAAAAATCGTATATTTAAACACCCCATTAACACATGAACTTTTTTATTAAAAATACATAAATTTAAACAATGGTCGATAAATTATTAATCTGACTGATGCATTGACTTTGGTTCGATTCAAGGAGGGCAAAAATCAATATTGGAAGGTTTTTACCGCGACAGTTTTAAAGTATTGTTATATACTAGTACCCGATGCTCAGTACTAATCACCTTGCCTGTGTCATTGTGTGCAGAAGATGAATTAATAAGAAAGAAATAAAGTTTTTTTGCTTTTTTTGAAAAAGTGAGTCCAAGTTCTTGACAGGACTTAATAAGAAAAACATATAATGCTGCCACAAACCATATTTTAAGTAAATTTTGACTTAAATATTACTTACAGCACCCTGTACCCAAAGTCAACTCAAATAATATACGCTTTCAGTTAATGATGTGGTGAAGCAATCAGAAAGCCATTATTACGGGCACATAACTCACCACGACTGTTTGTATAGAGCTCCTTCCTACCCCAATATCGAATATCGCTACTCGAATACATTATATGATGTAACACAATATATCAAATACGATTCGTTTAACCTTTCAAATACAATGCTGCTGTTTAAACGTCTCAGTTCAAATGCATTCACGATGGACTATTTCCGTGTTGTTTTATTTTTAAGATAAATATTATTATTATTACACAGGTATGTCATACCGTTTCCATTGTGTAATGATCAGCACGCTCAGCTACCGTACTGGAGGTCCCGGGTTCGATTCCCAGGAGGGGGGTCAAATAAATTGAAAAAGTGTTTTTTTCACTATAATATTTATTCAATATTTCATTAATCGTTAACGATCAAGATAACACTGCGTTTATATGATGCAGTGCCCTATGCACCATTGGGTGCGGACGAGGGTTTGAATATAAAGGTGACATACTTATGCGGATGTTTAATTAATTGACTCGGCACGTAAAATCTATATATGTAAAACATCTATTTTACCAGACATTGAAAGACTAAAAAAGCTAGAAACTAATAGAAATTGGAAGACAATTTTCCAACACCGCCTCCGTCTCATCAATAGGAACAATTTGAAACCTTAATCGATGCGGTCACAGCTGTACACTGTATGTACAGACCTCTCGAGGCAATAACGAATGACCCTTTGACAGCTGCGGTTTTTAGGGTTAATATTTTCATTATATATTTTTATCGCATTTTGTAAAACATTTTCTACTCCACATTTGAACCATGATCTTTTAACTTGTAAAAAAGCGAATATACTGGAATAACTCAATCTTATGATGAAATTGTTTAATTATCTTGTATACGTAGAACATAAAATTGTAAGTTTTTTTTACCATGTATGTATCTTTCCGGGTAGACTAAACGGTTTAATAATAAATAATTACCGAATAAATGAACGAGTTAAAAATGATCTACATAAATTGTTAATATTTTAAACGAATTAATCTGGAATACTTAGCGTTAAACCTTCTGCAATTATTCAATCTCTGTATAAGGATTCAAAATTCTCTCTCAGTTACTGAAATTTAATTTTCCCACAGACCCGCAGATATTTCGCTCCAATTAAAACAACTCCTTTCTACATACGCGACTCGCAACGTTCTATTCACAACGAATGCGTTTGTACAGTAATATTATGATTTGAACTTCTCTGACGAATAATAGCGTGTGTTTTGTAGTAAAACCACCCTATTAAAAGGCAGCCATTGTAGTTCTCTCCTCAGAATTTCATAATTATGGATAAACACACCTTCGTACATATATTATTTAAAGCAAATGTTGAATGTCATAAGAACAATTTTCATGAGACGGGAATATTTAAGTCCGGGCATTAACCCCCGCTCCAAAACCCGAAGTCCCGAGTGAGGAAAACTGATGCTCTAACGACTCGTCAATTTATTGACTACTTTTAAAAAACCCTACTTCCCTCTTGAATGTTTGAAATCTCATAAAGAAAATGAAATAATATAAATAATATAGGTACGAGTATACCCGAGTCCGGTCTGTGATAATATTTTTTATCGAACGCGATTGCCTCGGGCTCGGGTGGGGTGGCATTTGCCAAAACGAAATCTGCCTGCGGCCAAAAGTGGATGTGAAACGTAACAAGAGAACACGGGGGTGGATGGACCATCCATGTTGGAGCCGAGCTGGCAACGGCTCGATGCGATAGTTGCCATTACCCCAATTTATGAATCTCATAATTAAAAAAAATAATACGTTTTAATTATCTTCAATTTGATTATCATGAGAAGTATTCTAGGATAGAATGAAAAATTCAGGACTACCAAAAAAAATATTTATAAAATATTTACTTTTGCATGGTGACAAACAAAACAAAAAATCCTTGGCAATTTTTTTTCAAAACTGAAGTTATAAAAATCACAAAAATACAAATTACAACTAATTTAACAGTAAAGCTTTGTAATAAATGTAAAAATATTAAGTGTTGATACTTGTTTAATTATTTTTACGGCGAACTAAACTTTTCTCAATAACTATCGTAGTTTTTAAGTAAAAGTTCTTTAACTATAAACAGTGACGTGGAAATCTTGGAAAATGGTTATATTGAATTATTTTTGATAACTTTATTTTTGGTAGTGCATTCGCTTATTACTCGGTGCCGTATTGTAACATTGACGTCATTGGGGCAGTAAAACGGGAAAAATGTGTGTTTTATGAGATCCTCGAATGAAGGACGTGTGAAATGGATTAAAACGAATTAACAACCCGCGTTATAACTGTTGAAAAGGGTATTATATATGACGTTTTAAAAGTTGATATGAAATTATATTTTTTATAATAAAAAGATATGGAGTTGTATGTGTGTTTGGGATTCTTTTATCGTGTTACATTTTTAGAAATTAAGAGTATAACGTTAGTAAGTGATTCTGAAAGGAGAAAAGCCGACGAAAACAAAACTAATTGTAAAAAATAAAGTGTTTTGATGTATATAATTAATAATGAATTGTTTTCAAGAATCCGAAACCAAAGTTCTTCAATAATAATTAAACAAAATTTTATCATTTATGTAGGTACTCGTATGTTAACGGCTAATATATTCTTGTTGTACTTTATTGAATAGACTATTTAAAAGTAAGCAAATTATCATTTTAACTCAGAAGTATTTTTTGCTTTTTTTATTAATAAATACTTATCTAAAACTAAATTTAATTCAGTTATAAAACCGAAGATAGATTATGTGAACTTTCAAAAGCTTATTAAAATATTTATTCAATTCGATATTCTACAGAAATGGACAATAAGATTGCAAAAATAAACGAAGACAACATTATTTAAAGTTTCAGTTATTGGATAATTTTATTTCATTTCCATTACATCGCCATATCGCAATTTCCCAGGTTAGGCAGGAAATGAGGATAGGGAATGGGGACCTATATTCTATAAGTACTGCGTATTGGAGGTTAAAGGGGTTTGCCCGAAGTAATATCAGCCTAATAGGATCCGCGAGCTCGGAGATTTGTGAACAGGGCTTTCATTGATTCGGGGAGCGCCCATCGCTACAACTAGTCCCAGCTATATGTGCGCGGGACTGACCAACTTTCTGGGTAGGTACCTAAAGAGCGAAGAAACTGGCTATTTGCTGTTCATAAAGTGGTTTAAGCGAACATTCATCATTCAACCCGAGATTGAAGTTTAGAAAGTTAAATATATTATTATCCATTTAACAAAAATATTTTACATTTTCAAAACAAATTTCAGTGGTGCGATATTTTGATGTTAAAAAACCTATTGATTAATTAAAATGTAACTTGGTTTTAAAATCACTATTAATATTTTATTATAACTCAATTATAATGTCTACCGGTTTCGAAGCTAACCGCTTCTTTGTCGACTGATTAATACTATTATACTAGTATTAATCAGTCTTGATAATGAAGCGGTTAGTTTCGAAACCAGTAGACATTATAATTGATAATAAAATATTTATAGTGATTTTAAAACAAAGTTACATTTTAATTATAAAATGGAAAATCACAAACTTGGTGCTTCAAATATATTTTAAAAACTATCGATTGCTGAAACCTTTATTTATGTTATGTGTGAAATTCATTCTAAATTATTATTTTAATTACTAAGAAACTCCTTAAAAATATTTTTGATATACTTACGGTGCGTAATTTTTTAACCCAATGTTGTATCAATAAAATAAATCACCGGATTCGATTTCCGAGGGGGTCAAATTACATAAACATAAAGTCATTTTCAATCATAAAAATATTGTTTGATTCTACGTATCTGAAAATTCCATTGACCCTTCACAATCAAGTTCTGTTGCACATCGCAATAAAAACGGAAGCTACCTACGTTTTAAAATAGTAATATAAATGTCAAAAATCCTGAACGAGGAAATAAATGTTAGACATATACTATTATACTGAAATGAAATAAACGAAAACATCCCGTGAGATCTGTCAGATGTCTCGTGAACGGAGGGAAAAGCATCCTTAGTTTCATGTTTTATTAATATACCATATCACATTTATGTTATATCTACAATTTCCTTGATAAAATATTGTATATTATTTTACCGCTATAGCTGTACGTTTGAGGAGATGGAAAACGCGGTTTGTGTGAGTAAAATATACAATTTTATAAATATATACAAACTTATACGCATTCATATTCTTACCATCATCTCACTTTTAAAAGCAATAGTAGTACACGTCTTTCCGTGAATATTTTCCTACGTTTCAAAATACATCCATTTATCTAGTCTCTAGTTGAGGGTTGCTATTCGTCCAGACACGTTGAGACATGTTACCGTTTTTTGGCAATCGCGTTCAGACTTCTAGAAAATGTCAACATATTCGAAAACTTTATTTTATTTTAAAGTTTATTTGGAATTTAAATAATATTCTCTTTTTCTGTATTCCTTATCCGCACCCTTAGATGAATTAATAAACTTCTGGTTTAAGTCTAAGGGAACGTTATATTGTGGAATAAATATTATCACAAAATAGCCTTTTGTTCTTATTTGGTATTTATATATTAATACAAGCATTTTGTTTATATTAAATTGTGATTCTTACTTAATATTTTGTGACTCCTTGACAAAATACAAGAATAATTTTTGTTTGTTAAATAGAATCAACTTATTTTTTCATTAATATTTTCTGTAATTAATTATTGAACATTATGTACCTACCTACATATAATAAATAATGAAATGCATAATAGGACATAAAAACTTCAAACATTGATAGCAACCACAAAAAAATTTAAACTAGTACATTACATTGTCCTGAAACAATTGTACTAACCATCCGGAGGAAACGGAGAACAGCAACAATATCTAAGGCACTCAAGGATCGCATACTTGTACACGTAAAGTATTTTTTATAGGAAAATATCCTTTTAGACACATAATTACCGGAAAAGGTAGCATGTTTGGAGAACTGGGTTTTTAGCCTATAACGACGATAAGTCATGACACGTAAAAAAACTTATATATACTTTAATGGCCATATTCGTAATATTATGTACCATAGTAAGTAAATAAATATTTGTCCGTGGGAAGCATTTTACGTCGGGGAAGCAGTGCGCCATAAAATAAATACAGTTATGTAATAATTTCTCGGAACTTTCTTTATTATTCGGTCTGACAAAACGTTTCCGGGGGTAATATAAAGTAGAACCTTCACTACATGGGGGAGTATCTGCCTACCCGGGGAGGCTGTCTCCTCTCTCGGGGCAGTTTTTTCGAGGCAACAGAGAGCCATATTCCCATTGAAGCCTATTTATCAAAAGTAAACAGTAATTATCAGTAAAGTGGACTCACAATTCACTAAAGTGGAAAGGTATAATTAATGTTAACATGTTCAATTTACACTATGACGTATGTTCCAGAGAACCCGTAGGGACATTTTCAGGTTCGCACTACGTATTTAACCCGTTATATTTCTTTAGTTTAGACCCCTAGAGGAAAGGTTTCATTTTTCTGCGTACGTAGTATGTAAATAGCAATAGTATTCTTGCTTATTTTCTATTTTTGTTAATGTATACGATTTAAATTGAAGTTTGTAATGTGTATATTATCTATAAATAAAATAAATTTATTTGAATTGAAAAAATAAATGTTCACGCATTCGTGGAAGTCTGGGGGTAAAACTAATATCAATAATAAGATTGAGGAGAGACAATTGGGATGGTCTGGGCACGTAGGGTGAAGAGAACCTGAACATATTGTAAACCAGGCGATGGCTATGGATCTTTCACGAAAGACATCTAGAGGAAGACCAAAAAATTCATGGGTGCTACAAAAAGATAGCATAATTTGAAGGCATGATCTAGCTCAGTGTTTTGCAAACTTCTGTTTAAGGTAAACATTCCAAATCAATAAATTTTAATGGTACCTACACCAAATAGACAACTAAAGTTTATTAAATATTGATTTATTATTAAAATAATATAATGCGAAAACATATATGTATAACATATGTTCAACTCGAAATGTGATTCTGCTTAAGTGAGCACAGGCGATCAAAATTTGTAGCAATTGTTGATAAAGCTGTGTGATTTTCACAAAACTAGACGTTTTTTTCCGCGGCACACCAACTAATCTCCACGGTACACCAGTGTGCAGCGGCACACACTTTACGGAATACTGATCTAGGCGATGTTGTACATGATAGAAGGACCTACAACCTGAAGACAAGGAGAGCTGATTCTAACAGTCTACATGATAAGTCGGGATGGAACAAGGAATAAGAAGAACTAGTATACATAAATGTATCTATACGTCTACACTTTTATTTCTTATGACTTTGGCATTTGTAAACCGTATTTTAACGAAATGAATGCTAAAGTTGATTTTTTACCAAATAAAAGCAAAATGAAATGGATTTTATTTAGATACGGCTTCGTAATCTCACCCCAAATGTTATTTTATTTTTGAGAAAATTGACACTCTTATATACAAGTTCAGCATGACAATCCAACCCTGTGGAAAGGGTAGTGATTTCTGCTATAGCTCCCCCGGGCGCCCGAGCGCTCGGCCCCCGCGCCGCCCGCGCCCCGCAAGGCTATAACTTGTATTGAAGGCTTTTCTCCCACGAGAGAGTTGTTTTTTGTTCACATAAGAATAAATATTATATTAGGCGCACTGCCTAAACAACTAGCCGAGCTGTATATTGTTCTGCAGTACAGAACGATTTATCGGTTTGGAATGAAGAAATGGGCCCTTAGGGTGAATGATTGCGGTCAAGTATACATAAGTAATCGCAACTACGCGATGTAATCATCGTGAACTCCGCTTATTGATTCGTTTATTATTCATTCGTACTTAAGAGATAAAATAAAGCATATTTTTAAAATTTTATCGAAACTATGTATATATCTATTCTCCTTTAAAAACGAACTCATTGTTTCAAAAATAGTATCCAATAAAGCATATGCGTTACATTTTGATTTTAATGAAATATTTTTATACATTTAGCATAAAAAGAAAAATCCCTGTAACAATGTGAATTTATCATGTCACCGAAAAAATAATGTCGGGTGCTTTATTTACTAAGCTAAAGCTTATTTACTGAGAAATTAAGGAACGTCTACCGCAAAACTGATTTTTAGACCTTCTAGTATTAACCAGGAATCCGACCGCTTTTTTTACACAATTAATTAACACATAATTACATACACCACGAGTGCATTTAAACACGCATCGTAATGCAGTACAATAATTATTAATGAAGTGGATTTGACTCGCTTAGAATTCAATAAAATGAATAGGTATTACTATAAATTACAAAAAAATCAATCAATGAAAATAAGAATTTATATGTTTACAATTTTTTATCAATCTCTCTGTCAAGAAACACCATTTGACCCGAGTTCTCATTTGGAATTTGAAAGGTGAAAGGAGATATGATCCGAAGAGCATCTTAGAAGAATTCCTTTAGCGATCAATAATTAAATATTTATTCGGCTTCTTGAAACGTCAATGGACGGAAGGTTTGGTTTGATTTGAAGTGTATTATGCTCGTGTATGTAAATTACGTTTTTTCTGAAGCATGGTAGTGTTTTGCCACGAAAAGCTAACCGTATCGTGACGCCGCCGCCGCGCGCCGTGTACTCGTGATGGCGGTCGCATTGTAAAAGGCAATTAGTGGTTTTATATCTCTAGGTAATCACGTCATCGATTAAACGTATTCCGATGGGAATCATTACCTTCGCTATAATACTAGTCTGCTCGTCTACTGGTCCTATCTTAATTATTCACCGCGATCTAATTCCCCACGAGTGTTATTGATGCTTACATAAATCATTGTTAATTTTAAAAACATTTTTTTAAATGCCCATATACTTTTTACAAATTACTCACGATACGCACGATGAAGATTCGCTTATAATTTTTAATATGAATTTTCAATACAAAGTCAAACTTTCAAAAGGATGAAACATCCAATGATGCGACGTTTATTTTTCATTAGTATATGTAATCTTTTTGTCCACGTTTTTCTATAGTTAATATGCTGATTAAAGGAACCTTTGTTGCATTCATTTAACGAATAAATAGGTCCATCGCTCGATACATCCCGTGTTATTTACCCGATCACTTAATGCAATATAAAATGATAGTAATCCAGATCCACTGATCGAATCAACTGAGTGACCGGATTTTATTCTACAATTCAACAATAACCAATTTAGATGGTCCTCGTTAATATGTAAATATCGCTTCATATTTATTTTGGTCATTTTTGAACTGGTAAATGATAACGTATCAGTATTTAAATTGAAATTAATAAAAATATGATGAACATAATTGATTTATTTAAAAATATATATATTTGTTATCAGTGCCTCAAATTATCTCTCTAGATTTCCCGTATAAATGGTATCTTTGAATTTAAAAGAATTTGTATAATTTGAATAATGTTTATAAAATAAAGTTTTGTAAAGATGATAAAGATCAAACAATAAATCGAATGCAAAATGTTAACAAAAAAACTTATCATACATAAGAATTTAAAACAACAAAATATACAAAGACAAAACAACAACAAAAAAAACAAATGATGATAATAAAACAGTTAAAACAACAATAAATTAATTACAAAAATGATTGGGAGACGATTGAGGAGGGAATAAGATAATAACTAGGAAGAAAACATCCAAGTAATTAACGACAAGGGAGAGTGGAAGGACGAGCGTACCTCGTCCGTGTTGGTGCCGAAGAGCAGCAGGTCGAAGGGGATGGCGGCCACCAGGTCGATGATGAACCAGCCGCGCAGGTAGTGCATGGCGATGCGGTAGGGGTGCGACACCACCTCGTCGCACCCGTTCACGTACGTCGTGCGGAAGTTGATCAGGATGTCGATTATGAAAGTGACGTCCACTGGAACAACACAACAACGCCATTATACGCTAATCCTATTCTAAAATATCCATTTGAAGGGTTAGAAACCTGTCATTCATTCACTGAAAACAATGTTAATCTAATTCGAATAGTTTGTTAAAATATAATATAATACATGTTTGACTACCGTGCTGAAGGTACCGGATTCAATTCCCAAGGGGGTGAAAATAAATATTAGTGATTTTACATTCTAATATGTATTTATTTATTATTACCCTGGAATGGTCCTTGAAGCGCAGAAAATCACATTGCTTTCATGTGCGTAACGATCAAGATAACACTGCGTCAATACGATGCAGTGCCCTATGCACCATCGGTTGCACATAAGAGTTAGAAGAAGAATATATGTTACAAGTGATGACACACTTCGCAATTTTCTCAATTTTCAACCATAGGTGTCGTAGTTTGTGTCTATGTAGTACGTATTTTGTACTGGATTTAAACATCCATTTAGGAACCTACACAGATTGAGGGACGGATCTCGTTTACGGATGCTGATCCTTTCAAATACATTCGACAACCCTTTTTTGTTTTGGGATCCGACACTGATCCGATTTAATAAATTAACTGACGGATTAACCAAAAAGATTCATCGTCCACCCGGTCTTTAGGACTACTGATGTGGATTTTTTGAATGGCTGAATCATATCCACCTGAATTAGAACAGACAAATAATGATGGAACTTTTAATCATTTTCACAGAGATAATGAGACAAATATTCTTGTATTCAGATCCGATGAATGTCAACATATAAATGACATCATCAGCATTATGTGCTATGATTTTTTGTTTTTACTTTAAGCGAAAATTAACTAACATCCGTAAATTTAAACGGAAAAATAAGTATGAATATGAAATTAGTAGTCCACATGCCAACCACGTTATGTTAAAAAAATAAGTTTTTTAGCCAATGTCAACAGCGTGTAGAATATTAAATTTTCTACCGATTTGGACTTTTTTTTAAAGAGATTTAAGAAAGAGATTTTGGATCGGCGGCATAGCGAATTTTGCAAGAGTATTGATTTTTCTATTCCATTTCATTCCTATATTAACGAACTTTCAATTTTCTACCGATTGGAGCAAATGGCCAAAAAACTTTTTTTTAAAACATAACGTGGTTTGCAAGTGGACTACTCAAATGAAGTATAAAACACTTGTGAAATTATATGCAGCATGCCTAGCTTGTAAAATAAGAATATACAAATTTAGATGATATATCCATATTGGATTGTTCTAGAATAATAGAGTGCTGAACCACACAGCTACCATACAAGACGTCCATTGCGATGATAGACTTTTCATGTATTAAATTCATGCGAAAGAGATATGTATAACAATAACATTTCGCTGGCACTAATGGTGCTTATATTCAAACTTAACATGAGTAATGATTGCTTGGCATACAATAAATCATAACAATATGCGACATTTGATTATATTATAAATGACAAACTATGACATATAGACATCACAGTTTGAGTGATACACTGCCCACTCCGCTAACGGACAGTTGGTCGAATGAGGGCGAACGAGTCACGAATATGGTAGAAAAAAGAAAAACACAATTCTTCTAAAGCAAAATTTATGATACGAGTAAATGCACATACAAAAGAACATTTTCAAATTACTCTCCAATAAAACAGATATCCACATGACGTTAATCGTGATATGTGACAATATGTACGAGATTATATTATATAATGCCATGCTATAAATGAATGCATACATAATATTACTCGCCTCGGGCGACAAATTCTCATCTCGTTAGTTGAGTAGACACAGAGACATACAGTCGCAATAGAAGAGCGATAACAGTATTGTATTTCGAGGCCTATTCCTCAACTAATTGCATTGCATTAGTAATGTATCATATTCATCTGTACAAATCTCTGGTCATCAAAAAATAAATTGAATTTCACGATTCGTAATTGATTTAGACCTAAAAATATTTTACGGATGCATATTTTTTTCTAAAGTTCGATGCGGTGCGCTATGCACTGCATCGTATCGACGAAGTGTTACATTGATCGTTAATTACTTAAAAGCAGGATGATCAACCCTGCGCTTTAAGTACCGTAAAGTGGGTTTACATTGCACCAAAATACTGCATTTTTTCACAAAATTGTCTATTCAGATCAGGTTTTTTACTTTTTCTGAGGTTTCAACTATTGCAATGTAATAACACATATACCTGTAACATGTCTGATACGTTTTTAAATTTTTATCTATTTTGCCTGTATTTTTTTTTTACATTTATATTTTGGTGCAAAGTATCCCGGGGTAAAGTACAACTTTGCACCATGATATTTTCTCTACAGTTTTCGTACTAGAATCCAAATTTATGCAAAGTAAAGGCTATCCTACAAGTTTCATTGCACTTTGTGAAGGATTTTGGCTCACAGTTCACTAAATGCAGATTATATTATTGTATAATTATGGAAAAATAAGACACTTGATAGAATTTTTTTTTTAAATATTAAAAAATCTAACAAAAATGTTTTTTTTCCAATACTGAAGGTTTAAAATTATATAAAATAAAAGGTGGATATTAAAACATATCGTTCTACATAGATAATAGGAATTAAAATTAAATTAGGTCTAAATATGGTCAAGTTCCGGGACGGTAAAGAAACCTCTTTTGGATTGCATTTTCGGTTCTTTTATGGAACCCACTACATCTTTCCAAGAATATTGAAGAAAGTCATCCTTCATGGGCCACTTATACGATTTGAGACTCTCCTGCATGGATTTAACAACTCTATTTTTCTTTATTTCTAAAATCTGTCCCGGAAAATTTTATCCTCCATAATGAAATACGACTTATTCTCCCACCTTCTTTTTTACTGGTCCTAATGACACTGAGGAACAAATACGATAACTGGTTTCAGTCATCGTTTTTGTTCTTCTCCCTCTTCCTCAAAGCTTCCGTGTGAACTATTATCAGTTAATGCTAGATATGCTGGAAGTTTCAATGCGGAAGGTGGGATCATTGATGTAGTTGATTCAGGTGGCATTTGTGTCTCGTCAACGTTCATTTCGACATTTGGATCGTGAGCAATGCTCTTACCTGGTTCTATCGGTATCGTTTTCCTGCGTTTTAAGACTGAATTCTTTGGGTTGAATCTGTTTTCTTCCAAAAACTGTTGAAAACTCTGGCGCGCGTCATCGTCATACGCTTTTAATGGCAACCGATTAAGCAACTGACTAGTTTTAGCAACAGTCAAGGTTTTATGTCTTTGCAAAAATGATGTTATCCATTCAGAGCCTGGTACGATGTTCTTTAATATTCGTACTCTTCTGCCAAATCTATCCAAATAGGCTATTAGAATGTAGCGAATGTTAAAAACACTCACTGGGAAATCGTACTCACTCATGTCTACTATGCAGTTTACGAAAGATTGCTCTTCGCCCTTGTCACATATCGGAGGTTTTCCCACAGGTTTTGTGTGCTGACCTTTGAGTTTATAGTTAATCGTCCTTCTGGGGATTTAGAAAATTTTTTCAGCCTTTCTTTGACTGATTGTACCATTTCGAATAGCCTCCAAACACTGCTCCACTCTCTTCGGTGTAAAATCGCAGTATCGTCTGGCATAAGGCCGCTGCTTGTGTGTTCTTGACATTTTTGAAAAAAATATACCATCAGGAATTAAGTAAGTACACTAAACCTATAGATATTTAGGAAAATGTCAAGTTGTATTAGCCGTTTTAAGACTTTTGATCAAATTGATAAACTATGGCCCTTTGTGGATACTTTGCACCAGGTGCAATGTTACCCCAAATGTAGTCAATACAAGTAAGTTCTTAAAAAAATATAATTTTTACATAAACTTGACAACGTAACCAAAAAATACAACATTTGAGAAAAGCAGGGCCTACCTACCTACGATTTAGAGACCACTCACTTGTTGTAACTTGTTTCAGTATACTGATTACATTGGATTTTTTCGGACACAATTTTCAGACAGAAAACTTTCTTTACGTTCGGACAGGAAATACGCATTGAAGCAATAGCGACCGAATGTTACTTCTTTAAACAAAAAAGTAGATTGAAGTGCCATCTATCAGAAACAATAGAAAAAAGAATGAAAAATGACATGTATCAGAGATGACCAGCTCCACAATTTCTTTACAGAAGGTGGTGCAAAGTATCACCCATGGTGCAAAGTATACCCACTTTACGGTATAAAAATATACTATATCAAATTGCAAAAGCCTAGTCTCTAACTCTTTGACTATGTAGTATGGATTTTTGCGACTTAAGGATTTTTAAACCAGTGGTTGATCAGTTTTGTTTAGAAGTTAAAGTAATCGTGTTTTTAAAGGAATATACAATTTATATTATATATATATATATATATATATATATATATATATATATATATATATATATATATATATATATATATATATATATATATATTGTATATATATTGTATATATATATATATATATATATATATATATATATATATATATATATATATATATATATATATATATATATATATATATATATATATATATATATATATATATATATATATATATATATATATATATTTATTTATTTATTTATTTATTTATTTATTTTAAACTTCATGTACAGAAAATAAAAAGTACATTGGCGGGCTTATTGCTAAAAAGCAATATCTTCCAACCGACCAAAGACGGACTAGTGATATTGATCAAAACGTTTGATACCATATATAGCCGTTTGCAATCAGTGGGCAGATAGTACTTGAACAATTAAAAAAAACATAAATTACAAATTGACATTTAAAAAGAAACATAAATTAACAAAAGACGATAATAAGGAGGGCAAAGGAAGAAGGAATTTAGGGAAGGAGGTAGAGGGAGGAGGTTTGATCGACAGTTAGGATTCTAATGACAGATAGTAATGTCTCAGACGTTTTTAAAAGTTAATACATATTATTGTCTGATGTAATAGATTTTATCAAAAAACTAAAAAACAATTAATTAACAATTAGACAAAAAAGTATTCTAGGATTCTAATGATAAATAGGTAGAATTCGGTAGCAAGTTTAAGAAAGAGAGGAGGGGTCAGGGGAGGAGGAGATGGACAGTTAGGGTTCTAAGGTAAGATAATGATGTTTCAGGCGTTTTTTGAAGGTTAAGATAGAAGGTGCATTTTTTACATGTAGAGGTAGTTCATTCCAGAGTCTAGCCGCTTGGACAGTAAAGGAATTACTGAGGAATGCTGTGTTGTGGCAAGGAATGGAGAGTGTTCTCTCTTGGGAAGAGCGAAGCGATAGACCATGATCAGAAAGGTAAACGAAGTTTTCTACAAGATAAATTGGTGCACTGGGGTCGTGAAGAATGTTGTATAATAGGGCAAGAGATTGTGAATTTATGCGTTGTTTAAAATGATATATATATATATATATATATATATATATATATATATATATATATATATATATATATATATATATATATATATATATATATATATATATATATATATATATATATATATATATATATATATATATATATATATATATATATATATATATATATATATATATATATATATATATATATATATATATATATATATATATATATATATATATATATATATATATATATATATATATATATATATATATATATATATATATATATATATATATATATATATATATATATTATACCAAAAAAATGTTTGACATATCTAAGCTACGTTGTTAAAACGTCAGTTTTGTGGCAAAGTTTACCTGATAAATACAATTTTTGAGTTTTACAAGGGTAAAATGAAATATTTAATTTTACTCTCTTATTTGAATTTTAACGATTTGAAAATAGATTTTCGAGATTTTCTTTCAAAGATGGCGTCATTTCACACTCTTGACGACTAAAGTTCAAACAAAAAACAGGAACGTGCTCCGGCTTGAAAAAGCTTAAAATGTATCGAAAAAAGATATATTTAATGAAAATACTTTTCTATAAAGAGATCATAAATTTACCTCTATGTGAAAGGATATTTTTTAGTAAAAAAATAAATGTAAGAAATTTTAAGATCGAACCCATTCCTTGCCAGAATAATTCCCAAATGATATCTGAATCTGCCAATCATTGGTCGTGTCGCCCTACGACGATAATTTAATTATTTCTCTCGCTCCCTCCAATGGAAACTAGAGCCCTAATTATCCTGTAATTTCCGCGCAACAGACATCCTTTTATTTTGTAATTAGAGAAGAGACTCTTCCGATGTCCTTAATAATTCTTGAGCTTACTTAAAACAGACAAAAAAGTTTTTAAAAAAGGCCTGGCTTAGTTGAAAACGCGGCTTCTTGACGCGCGGAGATGACAATACATAATTAGAATGGCAATGAATATGGACATGTATGTATGTATGAAAATGGGGCAGAACTCACCTAGCATGTCCACGACCACGATGGGGTCCTCGCCGAAGCGGCGCGTCTTGCGCTTGCTGTACTCGGGCTCGTTGAGCTGGAAGGCGGCCACGTAGGGGGTCACGATGGCCGTGTAGATGACCAGCATGAGGATGAGCCAGTCCCAGCCGGCCTTGTAGGGCGAGTGGTGCAGGATGGTGAAGCGGTGCAGGCGCGCGGGCGGCGCGGGGTACTGCGGCGCCAGCGTGCCCAGCGTCAGGACCTGAACAACAACCGAACTTAGACTTTAGTATTTATGAAGGATTATATTCTTGTTGTATTTCTATACAAGTTGTATCTCTGAAATTCATCAAATTCCGATGCGGTCCTGTATGCGCTACTAGAGTGCGGACTCGCACTTGGCCCTTGGACCAGAGGAAGAAGAAGATATACGTGTCGTGTTGCGAGGTAAATAGTTTCAAATACGATCTACTAACTCCAATTCTTACAGGCTCCAAAGAAAAAGATTCTAAAATTTTCATCCACAGTTAAAATAATCAAAAAAACGACCTCGGTTTTGGAATGCGCATTACTAGACTCCGCTTGTAAGGGTTCAAGAACTCTATTAGTAAAAGACATAAAATCTGAATACAAAATACAAAATAAAATTAACCCCTTTTCAAACATGACGGTAAAATAAATTAAATAGAGAAAAGAGTTGTGTGGAGAGAAGTAATAACAAAGCGTTCATGAATGACTGAAACTCAGTGGAGAGTTAGTAATATCTCAAACGAATTAAAGAGGCCGCATCGTTCGCTGAGTAAGCCTTTAAGAAGGACATTCCAAAGTGTCGGCATAAACAGAAAATGAATAAATCGGTTTTATCTCAAGTTCCAATCACTTCAAAGGAATTAATGCTTTACTAATTTCTTATCAAGATTCAGAATTTTGCTTTAACTGGTCTTAAAAATATTTCAACTTTAAAAAGTCAATTACATGAAATATTGAGATTTATTTTTCGAATCTGCCATCATCCACAAAGTCTCAAATTCGATTTACAGTAATGAATATCTGTTATAACTACTCCGCACGAATTTGCATAAAGATAAATATCTTTATACAAATTCGTTGTTTATCAAGAAATAATAATAAATAATTTTATAGCCTATTTTCTTAAATTAAAAATAAATGCAATTGCCCCCCGTGCATAACCGGATGTAGATAGGAAGAAAAAATATAATTAGAAAACTTATTCCATACTCCCTGTTTATTTTGTATGATAAAAAATGAATAAAAAATAAGATCCCTTAAAATCGTCAATTCGGTTTCCACAAATAGAAAACATCAATTTGCTTCCACCCTCCGATTTGAGCTATCCCATGTAGATAAAGGGGCTCTTTTCTGAAGAGGGTCCGACAGGTGAGAAAACTTTCTCTCGGGCTAAAAAAGGCTTTAGGGGGTCGAAGATTGAACAACCTGCTTCTGTGACGTCCACATAGCCCCTTACATTCGAGTGTTTATTATGAACACACATATCTATCGACATTTGGAGATTCCAGTTAAGAAACAAAAATACAATTTGAAAAGAGGGTAAATTGATATCGACAAAAACAAATCAAATATCACTTTCATCTTACTAATTATTTCATTGTATTCATCAATTGTATTCACCTCACATAAACTGTAAATATATATATATTTTTTTAAATAATTCAATTAGAAACTAAACTATAATTGTTTTCATGTAATAAATACTCATTGTTTATTATATCATGGATATTGTCAGTTTTTATTAAGTTTGTATATTTTATATTTAAGAATCTGTATAAAACACCATAAAAAATAAATTCATTTAAAAATCTTTAATAACGAAATTTATTTCAACTAAAAAATTCTCACATTTTCCACATGTTCACTCTTTTACTTATCATTCATACGAATTCATAGGTCATGCAAGTGAATGCATGTATACCGGCATACGTACTATATCTATACCGAATAATGCACTGCGCCACTATATCTTACATAGACTACAGGTTCGTGGCAGAACATAAACTCCATATTATAATGCGGAATATCGGGACAGATATTGGCAAATTGGGATAGATATTGTGTGAGCATTTTGACGTCGCGACGCTAGCTAACCAAGCGATGTTGTTAATGATTAAAGCTTCTTCGTTTCATATAATAATATCGATCGCACCAAGTCACTGCGCCGAAAGATTGATATCTTCTTTACTCAAAGATAATAAATTGAATTTAATATTTGGTACCGATCAGTTAAATAATCCGTTTGTGGTCCAGTGGTTACTGACGAGAACTCGGAGTCTAAACTTTAAAAAACTTTGCTTTTAAATCATTATACATTCTAATATAGCTAAATTATAATGTTGACTGGTTTTGAAGCAAACAGCATCTTCTTCAAGACTAATGAATACTAAAAACTATCTACTGTACAAAATTTCAATATTGAAATATTAGTGGGCCTATTTTTCCGCGTTTATTGATCGACTTAAGGACCATTACCTTACTTTTGTAGTCAAGAGCCTCGTGCATATTAGCAGTGGCTTGTCAACCTTATTACTTAGTTTCACGAGTACAGGTATGTAACCCCAAAGGGCGATAGCGATTGCTAATTTTCTTTTTTGAATCTAATTAATTTTCTGGTAATTCACCTCTATGTATTTTCGCTTATAGTGGAAAAGTGATTAACCCTGAGCCACTTCTCATAAAGTATATTCTACTCTTAGATCTAAGAATCTGAAGCGCAGGACTTCACCCTACATTCTATAACTATCCAACAAGTAATATGGCCTCGATTTGATGTTATATCTTACATAAAATTGTAGTTTTTTTTTATTCGTAATTTTTTTAATTGATTTTACAATCTCACCTTAAAGAGGAAGTCGATATCGAAAATTGTTCGTACGCTTTAATAGGTTTTCGGAGCACGAATACGTTAATATAAATTCTTATTATAGAGGTATTTCTTCATAAACATTTCCATTTTCCGAGACTCTGTCTGAAGAAATAACTACTCGTAAGTTTGTTAGGAAGTTGATCCCAGAACGAAACAGCAGACGCGAGCCATTGTTAAAAGGTTTTGCAACCCTTCCAGACAGATTCTCTTTAAATTATACCCCAGGTCCTACTGCTGTAGTCGTCAACCAGTGGTTATTTAATAATTCGTTAGTGAAATTATCATGCTCTTATTTATTTTAATATTAAATACACTATATTTACATCATCAGTCCAAAGAAAGCAGAAATTGAAAGAAGTTGGCATAGTTTCTGTTTCTTAAGCTTCTTCACCATTAATATCCCTTTCGTGAGCGCTACAATAATGTAGAGGAGAGAGACTGGATTTAACATGGCTCAAGCGAAATCTCTGCATAGCTTTAAATCTATAAGGGAAGTTCCACATTTTTGTAATTCACCAAGATACAAGCGATGGTAAGATAGTGTGTATAAAAATAAATAAAGGTTTTCATAACACGCTATACACTATAAGGCCATATTGAATTGCATGTGTTGGACGAGAGGTGTTTTGCCAAAATATGATGAGACAATGGGAACCGCATTAAGCCGGAGGCCGGGGTCGGGCGTCCTGGCGAGGTGCGGCGATTTAGGGCCGTACTGTTCAATCTTACTAACCAAGCTAGATATATAGCAAAATGAAAAGGTTATATACAACATACTCATTAAACTATTATGTAAGTGATAAGGATATAAAAGACACTGAACTTAATTTTGTATAATCCATTAGCGAGAGATTGGAAATATTAAAATGTAACAGTAGTTAATAACGTCCGTTAAACTTATTTTTTGAGTATGTAATACAAGGATCCTTCGATGTAATAGAATGTCGATACAAGGTTTTATAAGTACAAATTTATATGTAGTACAAATGGGTACTTGATATAGTATTTGTGTTTTACATAGGTTGAAAAAAATTTAAAACATGTATATTTTAATAATTCAACAAAGTTAAATACCCAAGAACAACGAGTCATTTTTTTTCATTTTTTTTTCTTCTTTTTCATTGTATTATTTATTAGCAAATCAAAGGTTTGTAACTTCTGGTTCAACAAACATGTTTTTAGCGTAAAAGATACGGAGTTGCGAGAAACCCAACATCTCTTTTTAGATTGGATATTAGCAGCTAAAGTTAGAGGGGTTTTGTTAGCAAGTAATTTTATAAAATAAACTCTCCGGATAATTTATGATAATCCATTTATGGTTCTGCTTTATAGGTGTACTGGTATAGTTCAAAAATACGAAAAAATCTTCTCCCAGAAAAGTACACTACAACTTACACTGCAACTCACCTAAACTTTTATGCATAATTTAATATATTTGCAGATATACTCGTACATACATACAGTATCTACTCAATGAATTAGGGCCACCCATTATTTTTTTGAATACTCTGAAATCTTTTGGATTATTACATTTATTTTACATAAATACTTTAAGTTTTTTATTGACATCTAATATCATGTATATTACCTTCAATAATATGTAAAATATACCTGGATTATTTAAGCGTTTACAAAATTTTAAACCCTTTTTCTGAGAAAGGTCCCTAATTAGCACAGGTAGACAGATAGTTGAAAGTTCAAAAAAAAGCCCTATCTCATTTATTAGTGAAGTTTCTTGAGTTTTGATTGTTGTTTTGTTCAGAGAGGTTATATAGTTATCGTGTCTTGTGAAAAAAACTTAATTTTTAATTTTAGTTCATAAAGTATAATTTTTTTTTGTAAACACAAGTGTTTTTTTTGAAAAGGACAAAATGGGAAAAAGTAAAGACATTTCTGAGGAAAAAAAGTCTAGTGTTATAGTGCTACTGAAATTAGGAATACTATCTAATAGAGAAATTTCAAAAAAAGAAAACGTTTCTCGTCAAACAGTGGACAAAATTTCAAAATCAATAAAAAATCAGTCACCCGCCACCAGCAATCAGCGAAAGAACTGTCGTAAGATTAGAAAAACAACACCGAGGACTGATCAAAAAATCGTTCAAAGTGCCTTAGAAAACCGAAGTGCATCAGCAAAAACATTAAAAATAAAATTGGAAGAAGAGGGTATAAATATATCGGTATCAACACTGAGGCGACGTCTTTACGAAGTAAATCTGAAATGCAGGCGCCCTGTAAAAGTACCAAAATTGACACCACGAATGAAAGCGGATCGATTAAAATGGGCCAGGCTACATCGAAATTACTCGGTAGATGATTGGAAAAAGGTATTTATTTAAATTGAATTTTCAACATATCATTTTAGTCAATAAACTTATATATTTGAATTAAACTTAAATTTTCATTATTTTTCAGGTCATCTTTAGTGATGAGTGCCGGTTAGAAGCCGTGACAGAGAGCCGTCGATTCGTCAGGAGAACACCAATGGAACGTTACAATGAGGCCTGTGTGGTTAAAGTTATCAAACACCCCCCTGCAACAATGATATGGTCATGTATTATTAACAATTTACCTGGGCCGTTGTTTTTCGTGGAAGGAACAATGAACCAAAATTCCTATAAGCAGGTCCTCGAACGAATTTTATTGCCCTTCTACCATACACTCGACCCAACAGAAGGTCCATACACCTTCATGCAGGATGGGGCACCTTGCCACCGGGCTAAATCAATAATAAAAATTTTGTCTAACAAAAATCTGCCTTTGCTCCCCTGGCCTGGAAATTCTCCGGACCTTAATCCTATAGAAAACGTATGGAGCATGTTAAAAAATAAGGTATACTCATTCCCAAATCCGACAGTAGACTGTCTAAAAAAAAAATTCAAAAAATTAGGTCAGAAGACGAAGAAATAAAAAACACGATAAAACAGTGCATTTTAAGTATGCCAAAAAGAATTGAGGCAGTTATTTCTGCCAAAGGTGGAAATAATAAATACTAACTATATTTATATGAAAATATATGCATAATTTAAGCGTAATAAAGTGTTCTTGTGTAAATAAAATTCAATGTTGTTTTATTCAAGGTTTTCTCTGAGTTATTCCTGTTTGAATTGAGAAATTGCGCGAAATTCTGCGTGGCCCTAATTCATTGAGTAGATACTGTATATATATATATATATATATATATATATATATATATATATATATATATATATATATATATATATATATATATATATATATATATATATATATATATATATATATATATATATATATATATATATATATATATATATATATATATATATATATATATATATATATATATATATATATATATATATATATATATATATATATATATATATATATATATATATATATATATATATATATATATATATATATATATATATATATATATATATATATATATATATATATATATATATATATATATATATATATATATATATATATATATATATATATATATGTGTGCATATAAATATATTTTTATGTTTATTTTTAAGTTAATATTATAATAATAATTATTTCAAACACATCTTATTTAGTGGGCCGAGCACATTTATTTGAAAATCATATCAAATAAATACGTGAAAATGTATGTATTAGTGATTTTACACACTGCGTCAATACGATGCAGTGCCCTATGGTGATAATCGCTAATCGTTATAAGTCATATGAAATATCAACAAAAATAACAACATTTAAAGAAATGTTTTTATAAAAAAAAACAAAAATAAACGAGTTAATTTGTCCACACAAATCTCACGCTTCATTCGCAAAATCCAATATCTCGTGTTATCCGGGCAGTAGCAGAATGCACATTCGTGTTTATAAAATATAATATTGCATTTCGTATATCTTGTTTGGGATGACGCATAAATGTGAAGAGATAAGCCCAATCACGCTTCCACGACCGACTTCCACACAATATGATATCACGAGACTCTATTACGGAACACCAATCTTCTACCCATATTGAATAATAAAGACTTTGTTTTTCATATCTTATACTAGTACTGCCTCGTAATTTAATATTCAAGTAGTGTTTTTAGTTCTTACCGAGCCTTATGAGAAAATATGAAAGTCATAAATCTACCCTTTGTATTCTACACAATATAATACAATATTATAACGATCTGTTTTTAACGAATAATTTCGGTTTGTTACATGATAAAAAAATAGTACTCAAATGTAGTTAAATCTGAATGATGTTAAAGGGGCATGGAGGGTGTTTTAGTTATCGTAATGATTTGTCTGGAGGAAAAAAGTTTCAAATAAAGAGATTTAAAGAACACTGAAACTAAAAAAAAACTTTATTCTAAACATTAGAAAATAGAAAAGATAAGATAACAGGATATATCATCTTCTCTCTTTTTTCATTGCAGGTCTTTTTATTGGGGACAACTGCGTTATTAATTTTAAGATTGTAAAAATATCTAGAAAATGGATTGAAATTATAAAAAATAATTTAGATTAGATGTACAATACTAAAACGGAGTGATCCTTACCTAACTGATATGACGATAATTTGGGGAAAAGGTTTGATTTGTATGTGCGTAGCCTTTTGTAGAGCTTACATAATCATAATATATATGAGAAGCAATCAAATTCAATTTAACCTTTAATTTTTTTGACATTTCAATTTTAACATTAAAGTAACATTTAAATTCGTGCGTCTTAGATGAATACCTACCAAAAATTAGGAGAACGTAAAAACCGTTTTCAGAAAAACCCTTACTTGGTAATAAAAAAAGTAAAACTTACATCGCAACACTCTCAAGGCTGACTGAAAATTAATATATCAATAAAATTATTTTCCAAATAGCGTGGATCGAACCCGCGATGCCAGTTTCGTAGTCAAGAAACGTATCATATTGATTTCTCTTTATTATAATCGTGAGTGTTGGTATAGTTGTTAATTCAACAACTATACTTAATACTGCCTGAAATTAATAGCTAATTAATATCAGACAAATTAAGTTGTATTAAAATCCCCACCCTGGTTCACGGAGATGTCTCTTTGTAAGCTTCTGACTGATCTTATAGCGCGTACCGTATGTCACGTTAGAGCCAGGCAACACAGACCATTTTTCTTCCTGAGTGCGGAACCAATTTATCGTTAGTTTGCAGGACATCCTACCAATACATCTAAATCTTAAATTTAGGCTAATTGTATCGGATTTTGTAAATTATGTTGTATTATTTTTATTAAAAAAATGATTGTATTACTATCCTCTTAAGAAAATTTTAAATTTTAAACTTAAAAATCGATCAATCAAACACTCAACTCAATCAAAGAAAAAAATATAGCAATAAAACATTTCAAATTAAGGGCGTAGCCTGGTAAGTGGATAGAATTTTGAAAAACACAATATTTTATTCCTTGCAATATTGGTTCATCGAATAGTAAAGCATTTTATGCAGCGGGTAGCCGTAGACTTTATGCAATAAAGCGTATTCTCGAGTCTCGAGTTCGCAGATAAAATCGTAGAAAAACGTGATTTATAGGTGAACCTTAGCTTCATACTACTCTCGAGGACAATACCGACTTCTGCGCTCCTATTCTCCCGAGAGCTCTCGAGAGAGTAGACCTCTTCCAAAACGTTCTCGGTCTCCACAAATTGATGACGCGTCAACGATATATATTTTAAATATAATTATTTTTGCGTACATATTTTATTCGTAGCTATATTTCACCAATCAAAAAATATGTATTTTCCGCCTTCGTAGAGTGAATAAAATATTACTACTCCGAAAAAAATCATTTATATTTCCCTCTATCACTCTTTTTAGCCAGGATCATACATGTATCTATTATAACTACTTCTCCTTCTTCTTTATCTTGTTAAAAGCCTTGTGGCCTGTTTTTAAGAGGGATTAGCCTCCTGCGATGTCGATTCCCAGCTATCGACCCATCTCTTTGGTGGTCTGCCTGGGAGTCGTCTACCATGGTATTAGCCGTATAGTGCGATGTGGGGGAGTCTGGATGGTTCCATTCTCCTCACATGCGCATACCATTGTCTCCTTCGTTGCCTTCCCCACCTAACGACATCTTCGATATCGCATATTTCTCTGATCCTGGCGTTTCTTATTCTATCTCGGAGACTCTTGCCTGATATGCTTTTTAGAGTCTTCATTTCTGACACTCTAAGTGCGTTTTTTTTGTGCCAACAGTGTCCGCTCTACTTTCCATACGTCATGATGGGTCGGACACAAGTTTTGTAAATCCTGATTTGGCTGCCGATCTTCTTATCTTGCCTATCTTATATAACTAGTTATTAACTAATAATGTGGCAATTTATTATCTATATCCCGCCTTACATTACTAAGCTCTATTTAAAAATAATTTGAAATATACAAAAAACATTAAAAAAACTAAGTTGTTTAATATTTCATCGTTAAAGTGAAGTCTGGGATAACATTTTTCTTGTTAAACATAATGTCTGCTATATATTCATTTGAGAAAAAAAATCTTTCAATTTGAATAATACAACATTACACATTTTAAATAATCATTTCACAGAACAAAAAGCGGCGTGTTTTAATTTACACTTTGTGGTTATTTTACACTATATTTTGTGAGCAGGAATAAAAATATTGGACCGCATCCAAGTGGGTTACTGCACACCCTGTATTATGTACATAAGAATGTATATAATGTTATATATTACCACAAAATTTACATTATTTTATTGTTCGCCAGCGGAACGTGCCGGCGCCGCCTGAAAAAATCCGCAGACAGCTTACTTATTTAATTTAAAACAAATGTTTTAAAAACTTTGTAAAAAGTACGTAGTTGGTTCTGAAATAAAAACTTACTATCCTCACTCATTAAAATATTCCGAGTTAAACTCAAATGAACAAATGGCACCCTAATGATAACAACACTTAGCAAATTTGGGATAATAAGACATTTTATGTTTTTGTCGGCAGGGCCGTGGCGTATTTGGGTAGACGCTCGACTGCGAAACTGGCGCCGTGAGTTCGATTCGAAAATAAATTCAAGAAATAATTTTTTTCAATTGGTCCGGGTGTTTGTGATGCATTTTTTACATTTACCTTCCCTATCCTTACTATCCTACCTGCAGACAAGTCTCTAAATGTAAAGGCTTTGCGGAGTATTCCTTTTAAAAAATATATTTCTATAGTTTCATATTAATATGCATCTGTAATATATTTTCTAATAATATTTTAATGATAGAACAATAAAAAGCGTGAAACGTCATACGAGGCATCCCCAGGAGCAGGCCTATGTACGGTAGCTTTATTTAAGTAAAAATAAATGTTTTTTTTAAAAATTACAATACTCAATTAAGGATATTGAATATAGATATAAAACATAGCCTTTAAAGTTAATACTGAGAATGTTATATGTGTATAATGTTACAATTTTTCAAGTTGGTGTAAATATGGTCAATTGCTGGTTGCATTTAGATAGATTGATGACTATACTAATTAAATACACTTCTTCATCTATGTTTAGGAACAAATATGAAGAAAAATATGGAAGTCTGGGCATTTACGGAGCTGACGAGCTGTCATAGGCTAGAAAAAACTACATGTACATATTTCATGGTTTGGAGGTTTCAAGACGGAAGATATAAAGGAAAAAAAAATGTCGTGATGACCAGTTAGGGTTTCAAAATATTATATTATTTTCTTATGTGGCTTTAGTTTCGACTTTCTCAGGCGCATTCACCTTACGTATATATTACATTACACATGTATGTGAATTCACTGAATATAGTACAGTTGGCTACAGGCCACGCGCCTTGTTGTCAGGCAAATAGCACAGCAAGGGATTCGAGTATACCGCAACGCCAGAAGCCTCGGAACAAATATTTTTATTTTGGTTCTCTATATTTGGTATATATATCCAGATGATTTAAAGCTTACAAATGTTTTGCCGTTTTTGAGATTGAGAATGAATGGAAATCTAAAGCTCACATAATAATGCGTCAGTTGGAAGTGATCGGAAAATTCAAATCAATGTCGTGTCAATCATCAAAGGGGCTCTATTAGTAGACGCTGTCATTATTCGTGGAAATCTAATCAATACGACAATGCTAGTAATTTAATCAAATTATTAATGCATTGACTGTTACATAATATATCGCCATATCCATTGCAAAATGTACTTGGATATATAATAAAACTGAGGATTTTAGAAGGGAAAATGGATGCTACATAAATTAATAAAAATTATGGATTAAAAAATATTTCCTAGTATATTTATATACATGGTATACATATATGAAAAAACCTTATATATAATAATTGATAGTAAAAAGTAAGGATGAGATAAACTTTTATTCGTTTAACGTTCTTTAATAAGTAGTCTAAATGCAAATGTCTCGTATATAAAACGACATATATATATATATATATATATATATATATATATATATATATATATATATATATATATATATATATATATAAATGTATATATATATATATATATAAATATATATATATATATATATATATATATATATATATATATATATATATATATATACATATATATATATATATATATGTATATATATATATATATATATATATATATATATATATATATATATATATATATACATTTATATATATATATATATATATATATATATATATATATATATATATATATATATATATATATATATATATATATATATATATATATAATATATATATATATATATATATATATATATATATATATATGGTCAGATAATTGGTCGTTTACCATTCATATTACGAATACAATTTTCCTATCTTGAATACATTCACAAAAAAATTAGGTCACATTCAAATTTATACGCCTCTAAAAATCTGAAATGCCTTCATTAAAACTTTCTTTATAAAATCGTGTCAAAGTAAAAACCTCCACCCGTGAGTTAGTTTTCTACCCCCTTAGCATTTTCCTAAAATAGCGCCAAGTAAAGTTCATCACTGTGTGTTATAGAAAGACGCCAATCTTCCCATATCACCTACTGAGGTTGGAACGCTAATGGAACTTATTTTAGCATGTATACTATAGCACTATATACATATATGTGTGCTTAATAATATTTATTTTAACGCCAGCTTTTCTCGGCTTATGTAAGGGTGGGTACAAACATGTGTGGCGGCTCGGAGAAAGCTTTTTTGTCATAAGCTCCACTTAGGAAGGCGTATAGAGTGCGTAATTCTTCGCTATCCACTTTTTCCGAGGTCAAGTAAAATAAAACGAATTCTCAAAAAAATAACCAAAGTCCATTTTTAAATTTCATCCTTTATCTATAATGATAGAATACACATATCTGTAGAATATTTTTTGTTTATTTTTATATCGTTAGTCTTTTATTTATTTAAACATAAAAATTAAAAAAACTGTATGGTTTTGCACGAGGGAACAAGAAAGGCTCGCCATATCGACCCCTGTAATATTCTCATGCCAAGCGTCATGTAACCGGTTTATCAGATATACGGATGTTGAGGAAATTCCAATATCACATGTCGGAGATCCAAGCACACGTGAAATGACGAATTTCAGAAGACGTTCCTTACAAGATTTTTATCAATATCTAAACATTAACAAGTAATTATAAACAGTTTTAAATCAACAATATCAATCGTGAAGTTTAAATATACATAACAAAATAAAGTAATATTAATATCAATAATTTTTCGTCCACTTCCAGTGTAGTGGAGGTCCCGGGTTCGATTCCCAGAAGGGTCGAATTAATTTCAATAATCTTTAAATAATACTTTCCATTGGCATGTGAAGGTCAGGATTGATCACATTTATCAATTTATTAAGAAATGTTGTATTTAACAATCAATATAACACTGATTCTATACGATGCAGTGCTGATAAAGCCCTGTTAACAACCACACTTCCACATACATGCCCAACTCAACAAACTTCGTCATCTATGATGAGATATCAGTAAAAATATTGGTAATCACAATTTCAATCAAAACTTGATATAAATACAACTACTTTTCAAACTACGCTTAAACTCGGATTTACAAACTCAATTAGAATTAATGTTTTTTTGAAATCCAAAGAAATGCAACGGACACGTAATTTCAAAGGCATTCAAATAATTGTATGAAAAATTAAAAAAAATGTGAAAAAGTAGTGCATTGTTCTCGCAGAATTAATTTTCCCGGCGCCGGGATATTATAATAAACAAAGGTAACTTCGGAAGTACAAAGTGTGGTTAAATTAAACACGGAGAATCACTAGGCAGATTAGATCTTTCCATTTAATTAAACACGGAGAATCACTAGGCAGATTAGATCTTTCCATTTAATTAAACACGGAGAATCACTAGGCAGATTAGATCTTTCCATTTAATTAAACACGGAGAATCACTAGGCAGATTAGATCTTTCCATTTAATTAAACACGGAGAATCACTAGGCAGATTAGATCTTTCCATTTAATTAAACACGGAGAATCACTAGGCAGATTAGATCTTTCCATTTAATTAAACACGGAGAATCACTAGGCAGATTAGATCTTTCCATTTAATTAAACACGGAGAATCACTAGGCAGATTAGATCTTTCCATTTAATTAAACACGGAGAATCACTAGGCAGATTAGATCTTTCCATTTTCAATTGTGTAACACTAGTATTGTGCTAAGTAGGTACAAGGATAATTCTAGCTTTAAATACCAGATAGCGCGAGTCTGTTCAAACAAAGATATTTTAACAAAGGCAAACGTTCTCTTTAGAAAATTAAAACTAACTGAATTCTTATTTTTTAAGAGAGAAAAATATTTTTCATCAGAAATTTCATTAGTATAATTGTTTTAGTTGCGACATACATGTCGGTCTTCACAAAGAATAATAATGCTTATGCTTGGAATTTTCTGTGAGTCCTGTGATAATATTGTGTGGTGGTGTTATTTGCATGCCGATGTAGTTATTGTCCTGACGAAGAGACGTGTACATCTCGAAAACGTTTGACTAAAATCTCAGTGAGTGGTAAAATACTAACGAAAATAACATTCTATAGAAATATTTATGATTGATATGCAGTATTTTACCAAGTTTTTTGTGAGAGTTTAATGTGTTTTTCATACGTTATATACATGTATATAACACATTATATACATGTTTTTCATATCTATATACTGTGGAGGTCATGGCATATTTTTACTTTGTCCACAGCCACTCTTACCAGCTACCTAGTGCACATGGTAGAGGAACCAATCTCTCAAATTCTTAAGCCAGGATTTGCGCTTTCTTTCTATGAAACTAATACTAATACTTCGTATTTCTCTCACCTAATATGTTAGCGAAAATACTATTTTCTTTACACTGTTTATAAAATATTTATCTTTTTTGTTCCAAATTTGATAACACATGCCATAATAATGCCTAGATAAATAAATGATAGGGCAAACAAAATCTTGCGACTATTCTGTATACTTGAAAGAGTTAGAAATATGTAGCTAATTATGATAAATGATGTAATTTAAAGTAAATATGTACTATCAAATTTTAACATGGTAATAATTTAATAGTTTCACTTTTCCACCTAATATTATTCGTACGTTAAAACATTAATTTTTCTGGTTTTATTACACCTATGTAATCCCGAGAGCTTTATTTTGACAGTAATGTTGTTTATTCGCAAGTTAGTTATTAAGTGCTGATACTAGGAATATAAATGTGCTGTAAATTATACTTAAACGTAACACGCTTTATTTACCGTAATTAAGCTAACATACTATCTTCTAAATTGTGATGGAAAATATACTTATATTTAATTATAATTAATAAAGGACAATGTAAACATTCTCATTTAAACCATATTTTGAGTATGAATAAATCTGTGAACACAAATACTGTATTTACACCTGTCGGATTGCTTCATTAATATTTTTGTTCGAACATCTATAATACATCAAAATTAACAACCGAATTTCAGAATTCGTGTACATCAAAATATTTGGAAAATTCTAATGAGATTAATTTACACCAACAAATTAAATTTAAAACCACAAACAAAATAAATAAAAATAGAACAAAATATATAAGAAGATGATACTCGTGAGCTCCTTATCCAGCACATTCAGTATCCATCATCCTAGCTAGATAGGTGGATGCGAACTCTAGATTTGTGTATGGAGAGAAGAGAGTTACCTCCTTGCCGAGGCTGGGCTGGGCGCCGGGCGCGCCGGGCGACAGCAGCCCGTTGAGCGGCAGCTGCGCGCCGAGCCCGTTGCAGGGCTCGAGGCGCACGAGCGACTTGGCCGAGCCGCGCACGCGCACGCTGGACCAGCGCGCCGCGCCCGCCTGCGCGCCGCCGGCCTGCGCGCCGGCCGCCAGCAGCGGGATGTCGCCGGCGCGCTCGCTCATGTCGCCGCCATGCGGGCCGCCCCGCCGCCCGCCACTGCGGAGGCTGGCCGGCTCGAGCGAGCTGAACGACCGGATGCTCCCGCTCCCGCTCCCGCTCTCGGACGCTCCCTTGTCCTCCAAGATCTCCGACACTCCGTGAGCTGGCAGCCTTGCGGACCCAATTATTGACGCTCAAGCCCCGCCGACCGCCGACCGCGACCTCCGAACCGACCGACCTAATGTTTCTGACTTGCTGCAAACTCGCGACTCCAAATATCTCTCGATTCTGTCAATTTCTTTATAATCCGATATTATTCTTTGAACTTACACCCGTGCGGTGCAGCTTTACCAGATTTTTGCGCTCTTGGAATCAAAAACTCAAAAATACGCATTACGTAGTTCTTGCGATTACACAACTTCGTTTATCTGGTTGGCTTATGCTCTCATCAAACTCTATCCCGTCAACGTCTTTATTGTTTAGGATCTCGTGTAACTCGTGGCTTGGCAGTCTTACAGGCAGGAATAATCACAACCTTGTCAGATATTGACCCGTCGGTATGTTTGAGCACAAAGTTTTTTATTGCTGCAAGTTCTTTGTGAAACTTTAATATCTTTTCTCGTGCGTTTTTATTTTCTTCAATCTTCTCAAGTTTTTAAAAAGACTTCGACAGTTTTACGTATGCTAATTATTGCTTACTGAATTATCAATTTTAATTTTTTCGTTATTACTTTACACTCGCTTTTTATTGGAAGAAAATTCAACTTGAATTTTCACTTCTCCTCGTTCAATATAAAACTTGCTCATATCTTCAAAAGGTTCTTACCATAAAATTCACATAATTTAATCACTTTTTATAGGTTTTTTTATCATTCCCGTATACTATAATAATGAATCGTCATTTATTATATCTAAATGTAACAACAACAAAAATCAGTTTAACCCCGACGACATTGGAATAAATATATATTTATTTTATAATAAAAGTTGATTTTTTAAAGTTGGTAACCACAGCAAAAATATATTTAAAAAAATAAAACAAAAGGTCTACCCGTGAACTTTGAAATGAAATGGAAAAAAATGGTATTGTGAATATTTTAAATGTATTTTTTAGTAAATCTTAAGAGAGCAGATTCATAAAAATAAAACAGATTTTTAAAATCAAACATGAATATTTCATTACTTTTGGTTACTAACTGACCCGACCTAACAATTTACGTAGAACTTCTGATATACATATGTTGCGGTATTCAGCGTCAAAATTTTACATCATAAAGAAATGTCTTTATAAAATATATTAGATTGATACCCATTCCCTATATCCTACCCTCATTATCCTGTAGATTACCAGCACTAAAGACCCAGGTGTAAAAAAACTCTAAGCGAACGTAACCTCTCTCGTTGAACATAACGAGATCTCTAAATATATATTTTATCTATACCTAGCTGTGCCATATCTCATGAATTGTCCCTTGTGTATTTCATTTTCTATTGATTGATTAAATATTTGCGTCACTTTACGCATGACGCACGATTTTATGTTAACTATAAAAATGATATAACGTGCTAAATCTTACAAAAACCGTTTTAAGACCAATTAAAAATTCGATTATTTTTTGGCCCTTTTTCTTTTATTGGGTAATATTCGATTTAAAAATATCCCATCGAAGGAAATGACAGGTAACTGCTGGTGCTGGTAGTAGCCGACTACGGAATGACAGGTCGGTAAGTCTGTTTTGGCCTAATGATTTCCAGCTCCCATTCGCTCGTATTAATACCGAGACTAATCATTTTTGTTTACGTTGGCATCCCGCAAAGTTTAAAGCAAAAAGAGTTTTATTTACTTCATTAATAGCAAATTTATTAAGTGATGTAGAATTTCGGAACGAGGTATTTTTAGCCTCAGGTGCTTCGGTTTTCTTGGGATCCTACCTACCGAATATACCTTTCTCGTTAAACACAATTTTACGCTCAGCTTGAGCGTGATCAGTGATCAGTGAACACTAATCAGTGAACGCTATCATCAGATCATCGGTCTTCTCATTTAGGCAACTGGTTGCAAAATATACCGAATATTGGATATTTTTAAACATCCTCATTTAAGAATGTACGTACACTTTAATTTTAGAATATAAGTATACATTTTTAAATGATATTAATATTATAACTTTAATCATGTTACTTTTGCAGTCTATTGGGGCCTTAGATTGGTCTATATAACTAGTGGCTGACGAATAAACTTATCATTAAATACATGTTTAATATTATAAATTATTATGAACTTATCAAACAATAAAGTATAATTTAAATGCAAAAAAAATAATAATATCTCGATGAAGAAGTTCATTGATATGGGAATATAAAAGCTTATTTAGAGGACTTGCATAGGGCTTGCTTTTTTGTGTTATCATTTTTCATCTTGCATAAAATTCATTTTATACAACTCTATTACTCTAATTTATTTAAGTTTTATATGTGTTTGTTTCTAGTAACTGTGACAGTAGCCGTGGTATAAGTGGATAAACACTGGACTGCGACGCTGGCGTCTTATGGCCAGACTCATGAAGTCGATAACGACGAAACCCGTTAGCTAGTCAAATGAAATGTAGTGTAAAAATTTGAGGGGTGGATTTATTAATTTATTTTCTTATTTTAACGCAGGTATTGTTGAATATATAGTATTAACTTATAAAGTAAGCAAAGACAAGCTGATCAGACACCAAGATCTGAAAACAACATACATACGTACGTATTTCTGTACAACTTGCATATTGACATACTCTTGAACATTTGCGGAAATAGGTTGATCGCTATTAAAACGTTTTATCGTTTTTAAATCGAAGTCAGACCCTCTCTCGTTCCATAACAACGTACTAACCATTATTATAATGGGCTATTTTCACTCGAGAGGAATATCGGACTTAACACACTGTGCATTTAAGAGAATTTTAAAGAGTTTTCACGTAATTGTATAAATCCAAAATATCGTTTGTTTCGTTTTTAAATATTTTATTTCCGTTTTTTACAACATTTTTATATAGTTATCAAACTCTTAACACAGTATGCGCGAGTTCACAATAGCCATCTATGGTAGGATGAGTAAAGCTTGTATTAAGCAGAGAATCTTTTCATTTGTATGTGAGGTCCGAATCCTGGATTATACGAGATTATTCACATACATGAGAAACGCTTGAAAACGTAATTTTCAATTTATTTTAACTTATAATTTGCCCAGTTAATTATATAACAACATTTTGAGTGTGTCTAAATACTTGTTCATGAATCCGGATTATTTCCGTTTGCAAATTCGTTTATCAAAATACTAAATTTATGTTATTTGGAAACATTTGTATCATTAGTTTTGTGCATTTTTTTAAGAAGTTAGTAGCTATGCGCTTAAACCAGCACACAAAAGTTCTTACTTCAATCCCCCGCATTCTGTACTACAGGGTATGTAAACTAAGCGGTAACACCGATTGCATGTTTTTGGTTTCCGAATTTTACTATCGAAAAAACTTATGACGTCGCGAATTGTTTTTTTGTTGTTTTCCAATAGAAATATAGACAGTTTAATCATTTTTACCTCCTTTATTTCTTTAGAATTTTCGACGAGAATAGTACCGATTGTTTTTTGACTTTGATTCTTTTTACGAGTGAATTTTAAAAAAAATTGCCATTTACAAAAACAAGTTTTTTGTAGCTACCAATTCCAACCGTATACTATTATATCTCAATATCTAATATTTTAAAAATTTTATGTTCAAAGAAAATAAAAATTTACCAATAATAAGACAAAACACAACATCAATTAAACAAAATTAAAAAAATAACATAAATTAAACATCTTACTTTAACAAATGTTTCTTCACACACACACACAAAGAAAATAAAATTGCTTTCTTTGCTATATTTTCCGTTGAGATCTTCGATAAGGATGTTATACAAATTTGATTTATCGCTTCTCTTTGTAGTTCGTTCTCGCAATGCGACTTTTTTCGTCAAATTGCTTTTTAAATTTATTTATGTTCGCATCGTCGGAAAATCCCATCCACAATTCAAATAAACAGTGGTGAAATTTAAATTAAAAATGGATAGATATTGCCATTAAATTATTGTCGAATCAATTGATGAAGAATCTCAGCGCTGACTATGAAGAGTTAGTTTTGTAGGTGATTCTACTGGGAACTTTAAAACAAATGTATTTGTTTGTAACAGCAATTCCAGAGAATCAACGAGTGAGTGACGCAATTAATAAAAAAAAGATCACATCTGCTTCAGGTGATTTATTCAGATATTTATATAGGAGTTATTAAAAATCCTGTCAAAATTGTACTTTGTTACTAAAAGTCCATACTAAAAAATTGATTAGGATGGTCCATTGGCCCTCTATCCTACCATCATCCAGACAAAGATCGTTCCATATAAAAATCTATATAAACAAAATCAGTTTCATTACGCTTAGTAATATTTCTGAAGACAATTTTTTAAATAACTACACACATAATTTTGCAATTTGTCTATGCTTTCGTTTATTCAAGACAATTACTTTGACAATAACTTTTTGTTATTAGTTCAAATAAGTCGTAATAAAATACAACAACAAAAAGTTTTTTCCAACCGTTGTCAAAACCGGTAAGAAAAAAGTATAAAAAATTAAAGAGGTTAAAAACAAATTTTGAGTTTTATTTAATTTATAAAGTTTATAAAATGTGCCACAAAGTGTCATTATTATTCGAAAATCTTTAAAAAAAACTTCAAAGACGAGTGAAATAAAAGGGTCGTGTTTTTAAAGCTATTTTTCGTTAGTACAAAATAATCATCAACGGCATTTTTAGAATACCCAATTATTATCAAACGTAGGTTTCAAATTTATTTATTTCTTATGTTTAAATAAATCATGCCAATTTTTTTTATGTGTCGAAACATTACATGTATGGTATTAGTAATATTATTTGACAAGTCAATAAATAAAGTAAAAAATAAATTACTTTCGTAAAAATTAATTTTACTTTTTTTAATCCATACTTTACTGGTCCCCATTTATTGAAGAGATGTTAAAAATCAATGAGATTTTTTAAATTCATCTTAAAGACGTTTTTTGTTTTTTTTTTGTAAATTTTAAGTCAAATGATGTATTTTTCCTACCGTCTTTGATGATCTTTAAAATCAACTGTGACTGAAAAAAGGGACATTCGGTTTGATTTTTTTCAGGGGGGCGGGGCGGGTACAAACTACATTTTACAATAACGGACAATTGACTGAACATTTCGAGTGGTGTACATGTTTGTTCAAACGAAGTTAATTATTCACTGGAGGCATAAAACGAGTTGACAAGTCGCACACCTCCCGTCCGACGAGTTGTCCGCCTGTTAATGGCCCTTTTTACGGCCGCGGACCCGAAAAAGAACAGGAGAAGTACATATTTACTCAACGAAAAGCGACCGAGTCTACTACCGCTCGTTCTGTTGACAGTTGCGTCAGATGACGTGCAAGTGACGTCACTTCCACATTTGGAACAGAGCTGCTGCCATTATAAAATTGGAACACCACTTACTACAGGGGGATAATAAAAATTAATCACTAAAAAAACGTAGATGTAAACTGTTAAAAAAATCACACGGCTAAATAGTCTTTAAATAAACAAATAATGTTTTCATAAACGAGTTTGTAGAGTTGAAGGAATTCATAGATGCTACAGAAAGATAACATGAATCGAAGGCATGACCTGGGTGAAGTTGTATTTGATAGAAGGATCTACAACCCAAGGACGAGGAGAGCTGACCCTAACAGTCTACAAAGACAATAAGTTGGGATGGAGCAAGGAAGAAGATATACTAGTATAATCACGTTTGTGGTATATGTTGTTTTTAATATCGTTTTTTTAGCCGAATTTTAAACAAGTATTTTCAAAATGAGGAAATCTTTTAATTGATTTTTTTTTATTTCATTTTCCCAGCAAAAAACTGATTCCAGATTTTATTGAATTTTCCTGATTTTAATTTATCTGTGGATAAAGTGTTACTACCATAAAAGTAACTTCTGACCAATGTTTTAAGATTTCTGTCGCATTGCATTTATGAAAACAAAACAAGTGAAATGATTGACAGATTCGCGTTTTTATTTTTTAACTAAAATAAAATAATGCAGTTCGTTATTATCCATCGTGTACTCAGAGACGCCGTGACGTCGAGACGATGTTCCGGCGTCGGCGTCGCGTCATGCCACTACTGCATTTGTATAGGTGATATGTGTATTTTTCAAACTGCGGCTAGTTCTGCGCTTTTTATTTCTATCGCGCTGATTGCCTGAATTTCTTTTTATAAATTCTTATTCATATATACGGAAAATTCTATTGTAGATAAATGAATAAAAAATCATGTCAAAGATGTCAGAAAACTAACAAAAGATTCTAGATGCAGCGAAATATCTAGAAATTTAATTTAATACTCAAACCTATAAAGAAATAGTTTTTGTTAAATAAATTATTTTAAAACAATTTTTATACTTGAAAATACAATATATAAAGCATTGGATTTAAATTTTTGTTTTATTCTAGTCTGTTGGTTTTCCAACCAACAATATTCAAAACAAGTTGAGTGTGTCCAAATCCTTGTTCCAGATTTGTAAACAAGGATTTGGATATACCAAAAATATAAATAAACTGTGAAATTAATGGCTTCATAAGAACTTAAAATCTTGCTTTTGAAACCGGTCAGGATATTGCATACTTAATTTTAAATAAATTGGTCTCTGCTAAGTAAAAGAGCCTCAAACTAACCATGGATACAGCCATGAACTCAAAAATGAAGCGACATGAAATTTATGATACTTATATGGAACTCATTTTCCAAAATTTTGAGTAGTGTAATTGACAATCATGGTACAAAAATTAAATATCATACCAAGATAGCTGTCATTGGTATTGAATTATATTTTGAAATATATTCTATTATTATTTATTATACTCTCATAAAAAATGACGATATAAAAAAAATATGTTACTGTTATCTTAATTTTGAAATAACACCGTGGAAAAATGTCGTCAGTTTATCGTGCGAAAACAAATCCAATAATACGAACAATCAATTCAAAAGATTTTTGTAAGAAATCCCTCGTCTACAAAAGTAGGAAGAAAACAAGGATTCTCAAAATGATGAATGGAAAAGTACAAAAGAAGATTGTTATGCAAATCCAGTGTATTCAAAATTTCTCTGTAGTTTGCGAGTTCTTCTCGGGAACCTTGAAACGTACGCGATGTGAATACATTTAATAAAGTACTTACATTCAACACATTTTTAAAAGAATTTTACTCTTTTTATTAAAATAAATTCAATAATAATAACGTGTTAGAACCCAGTCACTAAGAACAATCACAACAAAATGCTGAAATTGCATGAAATATATTAATATAACAGTGTTTCTTTTACAATCGTTAGAAGAGTCATCAATAGTCTAAATCTAGATTTTGAGACACCGGCTCTCTTGCGTTAGCAGACATATTTCATTACGTGTATTCTCAACTTTAGGGTAAAAATAGGAGATATTTATGCTAAATTAATTGCTTGCGTTCAATAGACCTTTAACGACATGGGACGAATGAAACTTTTAAAAGTTACCAATACTGACAAAACTAAGACTGCCATTCACCAATGTGAGTCTTAATATCTTTACAATTCAATTTAAAATAAAATGAAAACGTATTCATCGGTTGAATTCATAATTAAATATTTTTAAGAAGAAAAAATAGGAGGAGACACTTAAATCAGATAAAAATCACAAATTAATTTCGATTTAATCATTTTTAAATTGTGTCAAAAGGTAGTGTCAAAAGTCCGCGTAATCGGAAGGCATGTATGACTAGTTGTATAGATGTGATGAAAGCTAGGGGTGGATGTCAGGACAGAATAGTGTGGCGTTCCATACTCTCTGCCTACCTCTGCAGAGAAATGGATGGTATTAGTAGTAGTGGTATTTATTTCATGAATAAAGTACAAAAAATAAAAATAGTACCTATGAGGAGCGTTCAAAAATTTACATATATATGTCAGTATTAAAGAATGCACTGAGCGAATTGAAACGACTCCGCACATGTTGAGACACGTTACATTATATGTAGTCTTATTATAATAAAATAATAGGTCTATTATAATCTGGTAAAAAAAAAACAGTCAAGTTTTCATTTTTAAATAGGAGCACGGATCGAACAGGGTGTTACCGGAAATGCCTTTGAATATTGAATAGGTTAAGAATATAAAAAAAACCTGTTCCAAAATTCATAACGAACTTTCCTATTATTATTATTTTTATATTTGACAAGATTGACTGGGTTTATCCCAATGGGTGTATGTGTCATGCGGCCATATGTAACATAGAATCCAATCGGATTAAGTGGTGCTGTAGTATAAACGTTCCAGTTACGGAATTGCAAATGATGCAATGCATGAAAAAATGCGTGCTGTATTTATTTAGGAAGATCGTTAGTAAGTAAATACGGATGGCTGGCACGTGTGCACCATACAATTTACATTTTACGCCCGCTACTCAAAATCAAAAACTAATTATTCCAATTCGGCCGCAGTTTAAATTTGATTTTTTAGGTTAGTGTAATTTTGTACTATTAATCTCAGTGTTCCAAAATAATATCGTTTGAAAATCAATGTGTTTTTAAAATGAAAAACCTTCATGCGCAGTAACAACCTTATACTTATCATACACAAATAGAGAAAATATAAACTTGGAACGCAGTTAAAAGTATTTAACGTATTATAAACATAAAAATTACGAAAAAATTAAATGATTGAAAATAATAAATAAAATTATTACAAAGTAAATAAGAAAAGAAAGTTCTTATATCGAAGAATCTTATTCTTCTAACCCTTATCTGCAATGGTGCATAGGGCGTTGCATCGTTTTGAAGCAGAGTTATCTTGATCGTTAATAACATGAAGGTAAGATCGCATGAACAGTCATGCGCTTTTTGTACTGGTAGCAGGATGATTTTAAATAAATATGAGAGTAAATATAACTTTTGTATATTTTAGCCCCTCTGGGAATCGAACCTGGAACCTCCGGCATGTTACCCAAACGTGCTTACCGGGGCAAACGGAGGCAAACAGCAAACAGGATCTTAACCTTAACACAAATATATTTTTATTTTTAATTTAAATGTTAAATTTAAATTGGTAAATACCACTTTTTCTTAATATCCATTGTGACATGTAATTCGATTCATTCCAGATCATTTTCAAACACCGTATTCCAACATTCATATTCACATTTTAATACGGTGTTTGTAAATGATGCGGAATGCATTGAAACACGTGCCACAAAAGATTTGAAGAAATAGTATTTATTTATTTATTAGTATTATTTGAAATAGATTTATATTATCCACTGACACTTCGTGATGGAATTGCATTTTTAATTTATTATTAGATTAAAACCAATATTTTTAGCTTTTCTACTTTTTTATATAAAAAAGTGGAAAAGCTAAAAATATTGGTTTTAATCTAATAATAAAGTATTATTTGAGTAAACTTAAAATAAAAATAGATATTATCACAAAGTGACTGCCGAAACAATTAATGAAATTAAATACTTTTTATTGCAGTTTTCAGCAAGCTGATTAAATTGCGTGTAGGCAAAATAATTCAATGATCTTGATCCAAAGTAGATCGCATCGGTTCTGAATCGGTATTGAATTATACGCTCGTGTTTCGTATCATTAATTTCACAACGGAAAGGAAACGGGAGGAAAGTATTATGAACTTATAAAAGAAGATTCTATTGTTGAGACTGATTTATTAATAAAAATTGGAGCTCTTTCAAATTTGCCCTTTTTCTTTTACTCAATGAAAAATTTTTTGATTTAATTTTAAATAATTTTTCAAGGATTGTTATTATAGAACGTATATTAATGTAGCAATATAAATAAATAAAATCTAATAATTTTAACACATTTCTTTTTACACTTACACTTTTTTTAATATTTAAGTCTTTATTAAGAGCCTACATATGTTATGACTTTTAACAAAACTATTTTATTCAAAAACCTAGTTGTATTTATAAATCATTTGGGCGTGAATTCGTATAGTACGAATTGTTTTAAATTTGTTCACGGGCGGAAGTACCGTTTTACAATATTATTCCGTTTTTAATTAGATCTCGTGTTTGGATGGCTTCGGTGATTTTCTATGGTTTTTCATGAAATTTATTAAATTAAATTTGAAAAAAGTTATTTTGCTTATTTAAACTTCACAATTAAAAATGACCTTTTGAATTCAGCGCGTACTTCCACGCTTTGATTTTGTCGTTGTATTGATAACTGTTTGTTTATAATAAATATGAAATGTAATAAGTATATCACTTTAAACAAAAGTTTTTTTTGTAATTTTGTGAAATTACACGTTTCAAAAAATATTGTATATTTCGGGTATGTGGAGCGTTTTGGCTTTAAGCCAGTCATATTTTTATCTTACGTCTGTGGAGTTGTCTCCTAGCGTCGCAAATTCTTAAGTTTCACTAGAAGATTGTCAATTTACGCGTCGCCATTTACAATCATTCGAAAGCTAACAAAAGCGACAACCAGAACTGATTTTATACGTATATAATGGAACAATAACTATATTTCTTTTTCACTTTTATTTTATTTAACCAGTGGCCGAGTTTTGTTGGTACCGACATCATCATACCAGTCCGACTAGCCTAAAAATTATCCCTTATATGAATTTGTTGACTTTGTCCTACACCACCTTTACCTACAATTGAATGGACGATTTTGCTCACCTGGCAAATATTTTCTATCAACAAGAAGTATGTTAAAATATATTGTTTATTAGATCGATCTTTAGGGTTCGTGGATCATTTAAAAAATACTATTTTGACATCATTTTCGACTTCATTTTCGTATTTCGATCAAAAATCACTATTTAAAGATTTTTTACATACTCTGTAATTTTATGGTAAATTTCGTAAAATGCAGTTTTAAAATTTGTCGATGAACGCCGTTTTTAAACTCCATCACGACTTAACGTGACATTTCTGGGGCGATTTATTAGCAAACTGTGTTTCTCAAGACATCGGTAATAACGCAAATGCATGCAGCACATATGAGCAAGCTGTGTTATTTAATAAAAATTCCACAAGATAATAGAATAAGAGACCTCAAGTTACCCTCGCACCCTTAGTGGAAATTTGGTAAATTATTACGCCCCATTCATGTACTTTATATACCTACATAAAAATATTATTTATTTTGAAGTATCCGTTTCCTCCGTATTCATTTTCCCAACGCTCGTAATTAATTTTCACTGAGTAAACAATATTCTCCTGCAGTGCTTCTAAAAATATTTTTTAATTAATTCCCCTTTGTTTGTTTTGATATTTCAACATTTGATGATTCTAACCTGAAAGAGTTAGTTACTCGTATAAATATTAAAACGTCGAGGGTTATACCATAGTAAAATGGTGCGATTCTCAATGTCTCATTTTTAAGAATAATTCACATTTTAAACAAAAAAATAACTAAGCGGATCCTTCCACATATCCAAATTGCTACTGGATGTGAATCGGGAAGGATCGGATTTTAAAGATCCGTTCTATTACCCTGATGGAGTGACAATTTCATTCACTAAAGCTGATCTGTTGGGAGATGAACGATCTTTTGTTGATTCTTGACTTATTGATTCTCCGATACACTGTTGGCTGTCGTCCTCGAAAGGATTTGTGATGCGCAGACGCGTTATTGTTTGACATCACAATTTTTGTTTTTGATTTCGACGATACTATGAACCGGACGAATCAATTAATGAACGAATAACAGAAAAACCGAAAGGATCCATTATTTTATAGATCCGGTACGACCGGATCACTTAGGTGATACAAATCAACTGAATGACTGAATCTTACCTATCTCTATATGCGCTCTAAAATGTCTAAAATCAATCAATCTCTAACCAAAATTTGCATGCATAAATAATGAATAAATTTGATGCAAATATTTGGCAGTGAAACTCAAGTACTAACAATGAACGCAATTAAACATGGCTTATATTTACAACTCATTGACTGTACAGTATTTTTAAAAAGGATAAATAAAGGATTTAACATACATAAAAGGGATTTCGTTATATTTTTTATTTGTTTAAAAATATAAATACTAGTACGTAATATAATTAAGATATTAATCATGCATATGATTCCAAATTGCACCGCGAGTATCACGATTAGTACGAAATATCGATTTGCCGTCAAAGCTTGAAGAATGATTACCTTCAATAATACATCGCCCCACCAGCTTGTATTACTGTATAAACTGATGGAAGTTTAGTAACTTGCAAAATTACGCGTTATCAGCGTGTTAGCGTACCGTTCTACAGCTGAGAAACCTAAGAAGACGAACTTTCTACAATGCAAAATTACGCGTTATCAGCGTGTTAGCGTACCGTTCTACAGCTGAGAAACCTAAGAAGACGAACTTTCTACAATGCAAATTACGCCAGGATAACGAGCTTTTGAGCTTTTCAGAAATACGGTGGAAAACCTACAACATACACGCGTTGAGTTATGTCGAGTTATGTTGTTCGCGTTTACGACGACATTTATTTATTATATTATTTAGATTGCTAAATTTATCTTTTTCTAACCCATGGTGCAAAGGGCACTGCATGAAATAGCTGTAAACATATTCATAAATCTCAAACAGATTATCAATTCAATCCAGAGTATCCCTGCCTATCGCTATCATTCTCCTTTTCTACCTACTATTCTATTCTCAATTCTTCTAACCGTGTCCTATGCACCCAATGGTGCATAGGGCACTGCATCATATTGACGCAGTGTTATTCTGATGTTACTTACGTGAAGACAAGGTAATCGCTCCTGCGCTTCAGGAACCAGTCCAGGGCAATATTAAATAAATTTTATATCGTAAAATCATTAATATTTCTTTTCACCCCCCCTGGGAATCGAAACCCGGGACCTCCAGCACGGTAGTAAAACACGCTAACCATTACACCACGGAGTTGGACCTTTCGGAAGTGGTATTTTTTCTATTACTGAGTGAAAGCCATTACCGAGGGAAAGCCAAAGTATAAAGTAAATATTTTAAATAAACTAGTTTCCTTGTGGTGGTTAGGGACCGTCGGTAAGCGCTAAACAAATAATAATAGTGCAGTGTGATAGGCCAGCAGCCAGCTCGGCCGTCCAGCATGTCGCCCTGTGGCAACACGCAACCGGAATATGCGGTCACACACTCCTAGCATATATAAGTATACTGCAGCTAAAAGTAAGTAACTAAGCGTAAAAACAATCTGGTAGCAATTATCTTACCCCAACGATTTACTATAGTAGCAGCGAACCGCACAAATTAATAATAATAATTAAAATAAAAATTATAATTTTTTTTATTCCAGCTTGACTAAGTGGTGGGTGCCATGCTTAGTCTGCCATATATGTTTTACAACATTGTTTTATAAAATGAAATTAAAATTACTATAATAAACAAATTATTAAAAAAATAAAGAAAAGAAACAGCGTAAGAAAAAATAAAGTAATTTTTTGTAAAATTTAGTGTAAAATAACTAATATTTATATTAATCCCTTGGGAATCGAACCCGGGACCTCCAGCGCGGTAGCTAAACACGCTATTTATTAAACCATGGAGGCGGGGTACAAAAAATACAAATAAGGAAAAACAAGTCACGGAGCAGCCCAGTTAATAAACTAATAAAAAGGATCCAAATGTTTTATGTTTTTGAGGGGAGTACGAGGGGGAGGGGGGCACAAACAGAAGCGGGTAGATCATTAAATATTGAATTGTAATCTTCGGTCAGGGGGCGGGTCTGTTTGTCAAGTCACGCAGTATATAGGGCAAAGGGCGCGGGTAATACAGGTAGGCCACTGCGTTACGTCACGCGCCGGAAGTGACGCCGTAACTCCTCGCCGACCTTCCGACGGCAGGAAGGAATCTCATCTGCATAAAGGCGGGCGCGGGGGTCCGAGACCCTTTTTTAAATCAAAACTAGTTCAAAAACGATATATCTCGAGTACAAATGATAAATAGAAAAAAAGCGGTGCAGTTTGTTATAAAAAAAATCGTATTATTAAAAAAAATATATCTTCGAATCCTGAACCGCACGCGATGGTGCATAGGACACTGCCATATAAGAGCTAGCTTGATCTAGCTAGCAATGTTAGCCTGAGCTAGTAGTGTTAGCTTGATCATTAACACATGAAGGAAAGGTGATCAAAGGTGACAAAAAATAAAATATGTATGTGCAATTAATTACGGAAACCCTTAAAATGAGAAAAAATGCTTTTGATTTCAAGCTGGTTTTAAAATAAATTATTTAGTCGGTTATAATATTTAAAAATCTTCCTCAAATGATATAAGATCGTGTATTTTATCGTTTTATTTTAATGATGTAAGATCGTTAATTTTTCTCTTTTTTACCCAACAATTTATTGACTTAGATTTTTTTCTAAGACCTTAGTGTAACTGGATTTTTATTGATTACTACGATATAACATTTTATATCTATATACGTATGTGTGTAGTATTTCAAAGGGCGTTTATAAAATATTTTTAGTCAACTCGAAGAATTTTCCATTTCCTACCCACAAATTCGGACAATCGTTCACCCAGTTCTGAATAAGTGCAGAATGTTACACAGTGGATAAAGTGGCCGTTTAAACTGGTCAATGACAAATCGTAAGCCCTGTAAATACATACTTTAATTTTTCCACATCAATAAGCATCTTTGTCTATGAACTACGACAATTTTAGAAATTAATTTCAGAATAATCCAACTCATTAACATTTCTATGCTTACAACTTTTTGGACGAAGAACAACAATGTTAAATAATTATACGGAAGCTTTAAGTTTCCGGGTTTGAAATATTGTCTATTGGAAGTGTTCGTATTTTAGCAGTAATTTGCCGAAATAGGTATTTATAAATTCTTAGGTTTAGAAATAATACATGGTTTTGATTACGGAGCAAGTCGCGGAGGTCATACACGGACGCCATCGCCACTGTGACCCATGCATATAACATGAGCACTGTGAACACGAACATATTTACATACAAACGTAACTATTCTACTTCTTATAACGTACGTACATATGTATTCTAGTGTAACACAGGGTGTCCTGTTCTGCATTCTTTATAATCAATAAACCGCTACAGCACGCCAAGAAAACGTCTGCAAATAAATCTGACTGGACAAATAAATGCCTTGACATGACAAGACGAAATGATAAAAACTTTTCCTTGAAATGTCTGTACCATTTTCTCCGCTCATTCTTTATCATTCTTCTTCTTCTTCTTGATCGATCGTTCACTCCAGACGACCAGTCGTCTGACAACAAAATATAAAAGAATGGCAAAGGAAGATGGTTCTTCGTAAGATTTTACTAAATATTGTTTTTGCAATGAAAACATCCAATAAGTTTTATTATAATGTATATTACAAAAGAAATCTCGTGTATATAGACTATTGAACATTTACATTTTGACAAAACATACGCCGCGGCGTAGTCGGGTAGACGTTCGACTGCGAAACTGGCATTGCGGGTTCGATTCCCGCCAATCGCAAAATGAATTCAAGAAATATTATTTTTCAATTGGTCTGGGTAATGTATTTTTCCCTTTCCTTACTATCCTACCTGCAGTCGAGCCTAGAAATCAGAGGCTTTGTGGGTTATTCCTTAAAAATACCATTAGACATTAATATATACATATTATATATGAGATTCAAAAATTTAAGGAGTGTAGATTTTAATTATTATTCAATTAGTATTCAATTATGGGTAATCATAGATGAAAAAGAATTTGGAAGTCTGAGTATATCCAGGCCTTTATGACCCGTCATAGGCTGGTTGAAGAAATCATTTATACACATGTAACATTCATCATTCTACCCATTATTGAAAACTACACTCCTCAAATTTTTTGAACTCATATATATGTATGTACATATGTAAGTACTATATATTCGTATAATATCTAATGCAGCAGACAAATGGTCATAAAGGTTCATATATTTGCTAAGTTAGTTCACGATAAATGATCAAGGCGTTGTGGTACATTCGAAAACCTTAATATGCAATTAGGTCAACTGGAATTTAATTTAAATAAGGCTGTTTCCGCTTCATGTTCAAATGCAAATAGTAGAAAAACAACTAAACGTTTCAATAAATTCAATTTATAAATAATGTGCATGAATCAGTTACAGCAAAAAATGTTGACGGCGATAGCACAGCCCATATTTCACTTTTCTCCGGAATTTAAATTGTAAATGGATTGCTACAAAACACCGAGAAGGTCGCCCATTACGAAATTCCGAGTATCAACGTTTTTGTCTATATTATGACTAATTTTGTAATTCCTAGTTTCATTTCCCCATTTGTTTACAGACTGAGTGTGCACGTAACGCCGCATGCACGGGTATAGAACCTTGTTATTCGTATTCACGAATCCTGTTCAAATTTGACCTTATTTTGAAAACCGGTGAAGCCAATCCACGCTTTTTCTTCGAAATAAATATGTGATTTTGAAAAGAAAAGAGTTATTGAAAGGTATTGAGTAAATGTTTAAAATATGATGAATATAATAGAAAAAAAAATATAAATATATTTTCTTAATATATAGTATATTCTTTAAAAACTCAAATTCCAATATACGAGTATACCAAAAAAATTAAGCGCGGAAAGACGTCTAACCCCTAGTGCGGCCGATTGCGTTCTGAACTTGAACGTTCTAGATCTCTGCCTTAATATTTACTTGTTCCTACCCTCATTCAATTAAAACCTGCTTTGCTATTGGTTTTTGACCCATTGGAGTCCTCCAAACTCAGCCTAGTGGCCACCATTCCCGAGCCTGAACAGTTACCTTCTACTTATGCTACGTTTTCTTCTGTATGGCGTCTGAGAATCAGCTCAAGTATAATGCTTGTCTAATCGTAGCACGTGACCAAGATATCCTACTTTCCGACTGATGTCACTACATTTCTCCTAGAGCCAACCCTTTGGACAAATTCAGCAATAATTTTCATTACTGCTACGAATTTTAAATCTCGCTTTTGATTATTTGCCCATATTTTAATTATTTGCTGATAATTTTGACATCTCAACATAGACGAAGGAGAATAAAGAATCTTGGGTGTTTACAGGGCTTATGACCTGTCACAGGCTGGTTAAGTAATTACTTTACACAAGTGTACTATTCACCATTCTACTCACGCTACTCAAATTTTGGACACACCCAAAAATGTGAATTTGAAAGTTGGATGGCATATATAGCTTCATATCAATAAACCTGACAATATACATATCTTATATACAAAAGATTTATTGAAAATAAAAAAGATTACCGGTCGAAATTGTAAAATATATAATATATGTATTATACGATGAGAAAAGTATTATTCCCCAATCACACGTTCATATACGTGTGATGTTAATAACCTGACGACGGAATATCCATTTCAAAGTTCATTATAAAGATGGCGACGTGTAGTAGTCAGTACCTCTCCAATAATAACTTTTCTCTGATGAGAAATACATAAATATTTTCCGTAATAAAATGAGAATGTCACTACTATTATGATATGCACGTGATAATGCCTTTATTTGAAACGTGCGGGAGAGTTTCGGATCTCATAAGCCATTATCTGCGCCCCACTACGAACTAAATATTCTTCTCGCGAATACACGAGGAATAATAAAGCTTTGAAACTTATCGCGCTTTAGATTGAAACGTGTTGAAAAATTATTGAAATATCGTTCAAATGCAATATCCCTCGGGCTCTTTATACATTTTTAAAAAATATATTCAATCAACTCCACACTATTTCTTAAATGAAAATAATTTTAGAGGTTATTTTTCAATGTATTTTTATTCAGTAATTAATTCTCCGTTACCCAGATATAGAAAAAAGCAATAAATTGTGTTTATTAAATGCGGCAGTTTATTTATAATCGTTAAAGGGTCATAGATAGTCTAAAAATAAAATACAAGGGCTCTATAGGTTCAACTTATGACGGCTAAAACGGTAATTGCTCGTTAAAAAAGTGTAAAAACTTTTTTCTTACATAAGTATACACCTAAACACACACATACACATTTAGCAATTCAAATAAATTTTAAAATTAAGAGTCGATATATCGATATAATTTGGGCCGTGTTTACAGAAATTAAATAAAAATAATTGTATCAAGCTTAAAAATCCTCTTATTTAAAAATATTTTGTTATTTTTATGCTTTTGATATAATTTTAATTAATATTTAACTAACTAACCATCACGCCGCTTCCCCGTAGGGGTACCACTCTGTCCTTGCAAACATTCTTCGCCTCTTCCGCGTTCATGCATCTCCTCATATATACCCGCCGATTGTTACGACTCCTAAGCTGACCACTTTCAAGTATTTGGCATACCTGATCGTGCCATGTTTTTCTCGGTCTTCCTCTGCTTCTTTTCCCGCTAACATTTGCCTCATAAATTTGTTTTACCGTTCTTTCCTCACTCATTCGTTCTACATGTCCAAACCATCTCAACATATTAATATTTAATATTTATATTTTAATCATAATTAATATTTTAATGAAAAAAAAACGTTTTATATTAATTTCTTAATACAGATACATACACTTATATGTACAATATATAATAGAACACTTAAAGAGCATTACATACGCAAACCTACGCATATGTATGTATTTTTAAGTTCTTTGAGTTACATGTGTGGTACTTGGCTGCCCAATAGGTTATAGGGTTTATATTTTTATAAATCTACACTTCGTTTACTGTTAGTGTCGATACTCAAGTTGTATGTGTTTATGTATAAACTAGGAAAATAAACATCCCATCTACAGCAAAATCAATAAGTTGTAGAGATAGAGCGTAGAGTCACTACCCTTACCGGTAACTAGCCACGCTTTAGTGGAAATTCTAACAATTCTCTATCAAGGGTATTTCGTAGTAACTATAATTACCTATAAACTATAATTAAAGGATTCGTACAAGATAGAAGTGTACTCACTTACGCTAGAATTATGTAGTACGGGAACCGCGAGTGTCCTAGCCATTACCGATATTCTCCTATTTCTCATCCCTATGGAACCTACAATTCCATTTCTCGTCATTTTCAAACAAAAGTTTGAAAATTATGCGGAACGCATTGAAGCATATGTCACAATAGATTTTAAGAAATAGTGGTATGGTATTACCATATAAAACTTAAATTGAAAATGGATAAATATTTTGTGTGAAGATACTATAACATTCGTATTTATAAAATACATTTGAATATTATTAAAGTTTTTTTTTTGTTTTCGGACCTTTAGGAAAAAACGTTTCTTAAAAAATAATAAAGTTAACGAAATATCTGAATGGCCAGTTACTGTAAAGTTCACCCCACATAACGTGAATTGATGGACGCAATAAGCACTGCTGATAGAAAACAAACATGACACCCCGAATAATATGTGCCTACCTAGAATACTGCTCACATATGTACCCGAGTTGACTAACTGATTTAAAACAATGTATTTTTTATGATTTAAAACTACCCCTTTACCCCCAAAAATATTTTCTTCGCCTTCCCCACACATTGAGAATAACTGACTCGAGAATATTTTAGACAGAGCGTCCTTGTGGTATTTTACGAAATTGGGAATTCTACTACATAACATAAATAATTCCTATAATTTATACGGGACGTGGTTAGACAAAGGAGAGAATGAAGAATACATAAACGGTCATGCACACGGAGAAACAACAGGCGGTGAACGACTTCCAATTTGCGATGCGTCTCGAACCCTCCCCTAGCAGCCGCCTTCCCGGGCGACGGGAGATTGACGAATAGCTAGCAAAAGATACCATCGTCTGGAAACTAGCCGAAGAAAAGTAAATCAAGAAAAGAAGAGAGTTTTAAGGAAACACTAAGCTATGAAACATGTATCGCGCTTCCCTTTTTTATGAAAGAAGACGGAAGTCTGAACATCCCAGGGCACACGACCCGGCATTTGGCTGGCTTAAGCGATCACTTTATACACTTCCACCCTTCCGCCAATGTGTTGAATATCTATATTGCATTAATTCTTGAAACGTCTTGGAAGCTCAGACTTCCATCTTCTTTCATAAAAAAGAAAGAATTTTACATGTTTCGTATCAAGTTGAGACACCTTTAAAATTGATATCTTCTCCGTAGGATGAATAATCCAATGTCCGATATAACAAATAATACGAATATTGAAATGTTAAGCGTTAACAGAGTGTTAGAATATTTTAATATGAATATGACGCGCTTTTGGAAAGGATTTTAAGAAAGATATTATAAATTCATGACACTCAAAATAAAATAGCTCGGGATAAAGAGAAATGAGCTATTTTTATTTTTGAGTGAGTCCTTGTAACAAATGATTGTACAATCGATTGTTAGAAAATATCTATTTTATTTATTGTTTCGGCATTAACTTTGTAGTAAGACATGTTACAATGATTAAAGAAAACACTTGTTTTTTACCACTTGAGTAAAAACTTTAAACTCAAGTGGTAAAAAACAAGTGTTTTCTTTAATCATTGTAAAAAATATCTAGGTCAAAATAAATATATATTGTAGCCTAAAATTTATTTATAAATAACTTATGTCGCAAACTTTGCAAACAACATAATCCTTATTGTTCTCTATTCGTTATGTATGTGACTTTATCTGAAATAGTGTCCAATGTCAAATATGCAATAAATCTCGGATATGTCAGTTGGAATAACACTCTGCTGAAATAAAAACCTTGAAAATCATAAATAATGCGTCTCGAATAAAACCGCTCCTTTTTCAGAACTACTTTATCATTATATTCAAATGTCGGATTTGGTTTTTGGTGAGGAAGAACATACGAGATATGTAATGACGAAGTGAACGTTATATCTCTTATCAAAGATGTCTTTCTGATAAAAATGTTGAATAAACTTTTTATGATTAGAAAAAATGTAAAAATAATAAAATTAAAATAACTTAAATAATAAAATATTACTTTGGCATATAGCTCAGAAAAAGCCTAGTACACATCTATGAGTAATATCAATATGATAGGTCCGCCTCTGTGGTTAGCGTGTTTACCTACCGTGCTGGAGATCCTGGGTTTTCAATTCCCAAGGAGGAAAGGGTGAAAATAAATATCGGTGATTATAAGAGTGAGTGCCAAACTACGATGTAACAATTAAAAATATAGTTATTTTTCATTAAAAATATTTTGATATAATATCAAGGCTTTGTAAATAAACCATCATCGCTTTTTTGGAATTAATTATTGTTTGTATTAATTAGAACTTATTATATAATAGGTATGTAGATTGATCGTTTTATTTCTTTAATAAAAGATGTTATTCATATTCCAACCACTCAAATTTACCCCAGGATACAAAACATTTTACGTTATTTTGACATCGATTATAAAATATATACCGTTTGGCATATAAGTACAGTGTTAGCTCCGGAAAATCTGAGCTTCCAATTTCCCGTCCGGAAGTGAGCAAGTTATTTTCGTTAGCAAGAAGTATCGATTTTAATAAAATAAAAAAAATACATCTCTCGAGACTCTCTCCGTGCTCGCTTTGAGCACACTTCAAAAACAAATTTAAAATAAAATAAAAACACAGAAAAATATTTAGTTATTCAAATTAACCATTCGTCTCTGAACTTTTGAAACTTTTTCTAACAATGCCCTCGAATATATAATTCAATTTTAGAAAAATCATTTTTAACCTTCACGATCCAGTGAGTCTGCTTCCACAGTGTAGTGGTTAGCAAATTTACCCTTTGTGAATAAAACATGTGGGATTTAATGTATTACCCAGGATTAGTACCTACCTACTACCTTACGTTTACGGAATTTAATCCCAAAACTCTTAATTACATGACGCGGTTAGCTATGTATCGTTTGACGTAGAAAAGAGACAAAATATAATTAGCAACTATCTTAGTTGTTAATTATAATTAGTTGATGATAATGCTATTTAAAGATAAACATCATGAAAACGCCGAGAAAAGCAGAGAAGCATGTGCGAAGATACATAAAGGAACGGCAAAACAACCCAACAAACCTCCTTATCATTTGTCGTTCACTTTGTGTAATACCACTTACCACTACACCACCACAAAAAAAACACTACTTCGTGGTGTGGCATTACACAAAGTGAACGATGAACGATAAGGAGAGTGTTATATTACCATACCACAAAGTTAAAAATGCTTTTAATATACAAAATATAACATAACAAATACTATCAGTTATGAAGAAACAGATGGTGACTAAAGAAATGGCGAACTTACATTACTTTGAGACTAACTGTATGAGTACATACATGTCCTGACACGTTTGAGGTCACAAAAAGTAATAGAATATCTAAACAATATAGTATACAAGAGTATAGTTAGAATATACAAAACATGCGTGAAACCAATGATGCGGTGCAGACAAGAACCGACACAACCAGAACCAAAAACCAACTCAGAACATCGGAAATGAAAGTATAAAGGGTTATCACTGGGAGGACGCTCAGAGACACAATTTGAAACGAAGATATTGGGCGGACTTATGATACCGAAGACATCGTGCGATGGAGTAGAGAAAGAAGAAAAATTTGGAGAGACCAGCAACAGAATGTATGAATCAAGGGTCCCATACATTACGACTAACGAGATACCACCGGCACCGGGTCACCGCCTTCCCCGAAGACCATCAAAGAGATAGAAGGATAGCTGTGCGTCAACATAACAGGAGGAGTCACTTTCTTGAAAAAAAAACAGATCTTCAGATCTAATATAAGAAGGAAGAAGAACTTAGGTACATAAAGTTATATCGTCCCCTCGTAGTGTACAGGTTAGCGCGATTTTCGCACCCGTGAGTTCCTCGACTCCCGACAGAGAAAAGGTTGAACGAGTTACGTTACCTGCGTAAATGTAACGCCTATCCGTCATGACTGAATAAGAAAATATGTTGAATAATAAAAAACACTCGGAGGGTGTAACATGATTACTACAGCAATACTATATGTCCTGTGCAATGACAAAGACAATAAACTAATTTAAAAGACAATAAACGAATGGAAATGATTAGAACATATTGCGTATTTGACTAGACAATGAGTTTTTAATTTACGTAGTACAGTAGGATTTTTTTACCAATAAATAAGGATTGTTATTTGTGTTTTTTATATATTTGAATTGTCGCTTTTAAAAACAATATCGAAAGTTTGGCCAATGGCACGGCACGCTTCTGTTAGCACTACGCGAAGAGGCGACGCTTTGTCGCTACAATATAAAATATTAATAAAAATGTCGCCGGGGTTTATTTTTAAATTGCCGTTACACGAAACACACGCGCCTTATGAAACATAGAACAATTAAATACTACGAATAAAACAAACCAGAAATATTTGGCAAAAGATCGCGTTCCCAAAATCTTGGACATGAAAAGTGTCGACTTTGTGCGGGATATTGTTGCGAGAATTTCGGCCGCGCTGTCTGCAAGTGAGTTTTATAAATTAAACGTATTCTGAATTGCGGAAACTTTATTTTAGTCTCGATAATGGTTATAATATACGCCGTTTACTGCAGTATATCGCTTCGATAATTGCACGTAATAAAAATAAAACACAGACCTTTGACGAGACACTCCGAATCGGACACAACACAACATTTGGGTAACAAAAGAAAATCGGCCGCGGGGGAGTTACACACTCGTAAAACCAGCGAAATTTCTACCGGTTTATTTGATCATTTTACCGGGGAAATAAATATACCCAAAACCGCCATGACGACAGTTACACAAACGACGCTATTTCGGTTCACTCATACACAACAACACTAATTTGAAATTGGGAAGGAGCGCGCGTCGGACAACGACCGACCCCGACCGGAGACTTCTGCAAACTGTTTTCAATTTCAATCAAAGCGCCAAGCGAGAGCGCAGCAGGAATTCCAAATCCATAGACAAACGGGCGAGCTTACGAGAGAAAAGAGTTTTCCACGGAAATCGTCGTGGTTTTCAAAAGTGGTCAACTGTCGAGCGGTCGCATTAGCGGCGCGGTTTCACCGCTACGTACATTTTTGCCTCGTGGCAGCCTACGCCTACCTAATATTTATTCCAACCCCCGTACCTGTGTGTTCATTTCTAAGCTTGTGTGTAGGGCTCATTGTCGCGCGAAGGGATTTGCGCGAAGTAAGGAAATCGCGGCGCGCCGTACGAGCGCCGCGCAGGGCAGAAAATGTCGGCAAATTTTGTGCACGCATGTTGCCATACCGCGAAAAGTATTCCGCCGAGTTTAAATTAATAATTTCATTCGGGACTCGGCACCGAACTCGGCCCCACTCAAGGCTGATTGTGCGTGTTTTTAAGCCCCCATAAAATAAAATGCGTATTTTTGTGGCCAACGTTTCGCGTTTATGAGCCTTTTTTACGAACTTCACACATACTAAATAAAGTTCAATTATTTTTGTGCTAGGCAACCCATTATTTTCAATGATTTTAACAAAAAACCCTGTCGTATTATACGCGCATTATTATACCTATTTTTTCATACAATTTAATTATTTCGACACCTTTGTATTCGTTTTTTTACTGGTCTTGAGTGAGCAAAAATGGATGAATATGGATTTTTCAAAATCTTTTATATAAATATAAATATATATATATATATATATTTATATATATATTTATATATATATATATATATATATATATATATATATATATATATATATATATATATATATATATGTATATATGTATATATATATATATATGTATATATACATATATATACATATCTTTGTATATTTATCTATATTTAGTACATGTCAGTAAATCATATTAATAAAAAATGAATTCTTTTACACCTATTTTCATACCGAGCAAATTAAAAGATTGTTATTTAGGATTTATTTATTTATTAGACCGTTTGTAACTACCCTTCAACTAAATACAAAAACTATTCAGTTAATCATTTAAATGTGGTCACGCTTTTTAATTTGAATCTCATTATTAATATTAAATACAAATAAAAAGATTGGATAAATCAAAGTGTATAATAACCTTCTCGGGTAAACAAGGGAAAAAACTAGTTATTACCGCTAAGCGAATACATAATTATTTCCAACAACAGCTTCGCGATCGCTTTTAAGTGCTCCGTTCCACGAATAGCCGAATATACACATAAAAGTACATAATAACAAAAAGCGAACATCGTGGAAATCACGATACCATTTTACTTTGCGTGCGAGCTACATTCGCCTCAATTTGGGGAAAGTGTTTTCGCTATAGCCACACTGACCGGTGGGTACAAATTGCCACCTAACTAGGTAGGGCCTCGACCGATCGAATCGACTGCGCGCGCAGCTCACCAATATGAAAAGAAATGCAGTATACATTTGAATATGTGAGAACGGTTTCGACAACCTCTTCGGCTTTTATGTGCTCCTGGTACTCGAGTATTCGAGAAAAGGGTTGAAATTGGATTGAACTACGGGATAAGCAAAAATTTTCCAGTCCGGATTTATGTATTCGGAATTTTCCGCCCACTGTTGGAAGCAAACTTTTGTCCGTAACTTTTTCTTGTCCATAAAATATTCCATATTCTTCTTTTACAACCCTTGAAGAAAATAAAAGATAAACCAATTTCAGATATTCCTCAGAACTCTTCAAAAATGCAGAGTAAGTTTTCAAACATTAATCAAATCCGGTATTTATGTATTTAAAATTGATAAATGGCGTTTCTGCATTTTAAAAAATAATATTTTTTAATGCAGAAATGTATGTTTTTAGAGTATTTGGAATCTACAAACTGTATATGCTGCTAGTTCCTTCGTATCATCCGAGTCAGTCCCGCGTCCTGTAGTTCAGACGAAAACTGTCGACTCAATCAGCAGTTGACGTAGGTCACGGAAACATGATCCATTGTAAAAGAGGCGCACTAAAAGACGTTTTTTGAAATCTTGGTAATGAGTCCTATCTTTTGAGAGCTTTGTCAAATAAATAAATAAAAGTAGAGTGCTCAATATTATATATTAATTTTAAGCCTCCTAGGAATCAAACCTCCAGCACGGTATCCGAATTCACTAACCACTTCACTACAGAGGTAGACAAATTTAAATAAATGTCCAAGGATAATAGGTTCCATACATGTTATTTCGATCTCCGGTTTTATTTATTTTTAATATATTCATTACAACAGCATTCATAATAGCTTCTGCAAAAGAAAATAAGGTTTCGATTTCGCAATGTTGGGCTCTAACCAAAAGAAAATTTCCACCAACTCCGTTCTCCGTTATACTTAAACGTCAAAATCCAGCAATAAATAACTTACTGTCAAATAAGTGTGCGTGACGAAGTGTTGTAGAAAAAACACGCAATTCGCATATTTCCTTTAGGCAACGCTTACTGAATTTTTGTGAAGAAAACAGTAATATCGATCAATGTTGGAGTATTTTACTAATCTCCTTAACTAATGTTCTTGTATAAACCGTACGAAAATATGACTACACGCAAAGTTAAGAAATGTACCTACGTTACAAGGAAAAACACTAAAATAATAATATTTATAATTCCTTTGGGGAAACTTCGATTTGTTTGTTCGCAAAGAATGCATAAAGAACACAATATATTTATTATTAGTCGACCCGAAGTTTTATATACTAAGTCAATACCTACAATAATTGTAGACTTTGGAACAAAAACAACAAACTTCCATAAACAATCTTCCTTTTATAGATTCCTTGGCCGTGATTACATAACAGTTGAAAGGATTTTTCTAAAGCATGGCCTTCAAATCAAGCATAAGAAGTTTGGGTGTCTCAATTTGTGATACGTCGATCAATTTTACGTGAGTGAAAATGGAAGGCGGATCATCTCATGGCTTACGACCTGGGATTTGGCTGGCTAAAGTAATCACTTTATACACTTGTATAACATTAACCATTCTGCCCATTATTGAGCATCCAGATTGCATTAATATTTAAAAGATAAAAGATATATATATATATATATATATATATATATATATATATATATGTATATATATATAGATATATATATATATATATATATATATATATATATATATATATATATATATATATATATATATATATATATATATATATATATATGTTACATTATATTGATATATCATCCGTAGGGTAAATAAACCCTATAATAAATAATTTATAAAAAAATATTAATAAAAAAAAATGTTCAGCGAAGATGTTGGTAGTTACTGACTTCTTTTTCAAAGATATGTTTGTGATACTTGTGTTTTTTTTGTCACAATGTCTAAAATTATTTTTAATGGCGAGACATGGATTTATATACATTTACGAAATAAACGTTTAAATAAAATTTAAGTTACGTCAAATGGTGAGCTATTTTGAGGCGTGTTCAAAAAGTACGTAAATTCAAATCAATTTTTTTCAAAAATTTAAATGCAAATATAAATTTCCATTAACAACGAACCAACGAATTACTCAGTTACTGGGTAAATGGGTAAATTAGATTCGGGACTTATCTCAAGAAAAGAGAGTATGGAGATGACATGAATGCATTCTTTAAAAATGAGACCTCTATTCTCTAACCGTGACTTGAGTACCCGACTGAGAATGCACTTAGTCCGTCGTTATATCTCATTCGCATAAGCGCTGAGCCAAGAACTTTTCGGTTAAGTATGTAGTGATGTGGGTCCTTAGAAGAATCCTCTAAATCTCTGGAGCTGGGACTCCAAACATAATTATAGAATTAGTTTTTTTTTGTATTTATTTGAAGTTTTTTTTTATTGGCTAACGTATGTTTTACATGAGGTTTACGCAAATGCACAAAGCGATCCATGGTATTATCATTACTGGATATAAGGCTTATATGTACTATAAGCCTTAGAGACAAAATAAGAAATGAGGAAATTAGGAGCAGAACCATGATAGCGGATATCATGGATCGCGTAGCAAGACTGAAATGGCAATGGGCAGGACATGTTGCGAGACAAGACCTCACAAGATGGACCATTATAATGTAAAGATGGAGACCTTGGGAGAATAAAATAGGCGTCGGAAGACCTTAAAAAAGATGGTCCAATGACATAGGCGCTGTGGGGGTTAAGAATTGGCTCCGAGCAGCAACCGACCGAAGAAAAATGGAAGGATACGGGAAGAGGCCTGTTTCCAGTAGTAGAAGACAGAAAGCTAGTGAAGAAGAAGAGGATTGAGTATATGTGTTCAGTAAAAAACTTTTGTCGTTGATATTTTTTACTTTTTACAACTACGGATCAACATTCGTTTAAAAATGACAGTACAGTCAATGTCCAGAAGTTATGTTAAATTTATCTTCACCGTGTGGTCAAAATATTGTTTTCCGTATGGAATCCCAGCGCAGTGTGGAATAAATATTGAAGTGTATGAGTATGTCGTAAGAACGAGATATGCTTTACAGTATCAAAATACAAAATCACAATGGAAAAGCCTTATTATGTCATTTTTTGGCTTACGTGATCGCATTTTTGAACAATTATTTTATATATTTTTTTGAAATCGTGTGTATATTTTTTTAATTTCACAAGAACGATCATTTAAGATTTCACTTTGTGAATTTCATTTATTTTTTGTATTTTAATATTTCTTGCGAAAAATTTTAAACCTCAATTTAAGAAATCGCCTGGGTTTTTTTTAAACTTTTTTTTTGGTTTTACACAAATACCGAATCAACCTAAGAGGTGTTATAATCGGGGTTATAATGCCCAAAAGGGACGAAGAAGATAAAATAGTAAAAAAAAGTTGTTGAGAGGGTAGATATGAGTATATTTGTATGAGTGTGTTGTAGAAAAGGCTTTTTATATTTTTCTATTTTGTTTTTCCCTCGGATATATACTAATACATCGGCTGTCCCGTAACAAAACCAAGTAACTATTACACATTACAAAATCCATTTTTTAACGAATATGTGAAAATGTAGGTATATATTAAAATTATATTTGTAATATTTACGTATTTAAATTAAATAAAAATATTTTATAATATAAATATATATACTCAAACAATATTTAGAGGAAAATTTATATTATGTTGAATTTATAAATATAAAATAAAAATACAACTAAAAACCAAAATGATCAAATATAAAATAAAATATTTCTTAATTGTTATGTCAAACTTTGTTTTGCTTTAGGGCAGCCGATGCGTATATGCTGACACATATTACATACTAAATATACATCACGAGACATTAACTCGCATATATATAATTTATACAATGCATTATGCTATCACCTCGAACGAACCACCACCATTTTCAGAATCATTAATAGTACGTTGATTTCTTTTGTTAACGTTTTATTTGAAACTGTATAACCGGAAATGGATCAATGAAAAATATTCTAATGGAGGGGAACTCGAACGTATTACATGGCAGAAAGTTGACCTATTTTTTTACAAAACATTTCTTAGAAAACCTTCTGCTGGAAATTTTCTGCATTATTTACGTGACCACTACTTTATTCTCGTTTTTTCAGCACACTAACTTTGATGCCTTGAAAAGTCATATTTAAATTAAATTTATGTGTTTAAACTATTTTTCAATATGTAACGCTCAGTTGGCACTCTACAAATCTTATTTTTGTATAAATGTATATTCTGCACCTATCTTGTCAACAAATAAATAAATAAATAAATCATTTTACACCGTATTTAACCCCTAAGAGCGATATATGAACATCAATAGATGTCTCAAAAGATTCAAAGCGTTTTTTATAAGATGGATAATGGACATTCCGGATTACAGCGTGGCATTATCTGGTTCGAGTGTAAACTGAATCACTTATTAACGTGTAACGTTCACTATTCTGACTAATTATTGAACATCCAAATTAAAAATAAGCTTTCCCCACTCCAGTTTCTATTTTACCTCCGCACAAAGAAATATACTTCATCTCTATCACACCCTTATTATTAATGCATTAATAACCTACACACCTCCGTAGTGTAGTGGTCAGTGCGTTTAGTTACCGTACTCGATCCCCACGGGGGTCAAAATAAATATGGGTGATTTTTACTCTCATATTTATTTAATATCACCCTAGACTGGTACAAGAAGCGCAGGGCTGATCACCTTGCCTTCATGCAATTAACGATCAAGATAACACTGCGTCACTACGGTGCTGTTCCCTATGCACCATTAGGTGCAGATGAGGGTTAAAAAATCTACCTTATACGTTATACTTTTAAATATTTACTATATTTTATTATTTAATTAAAACTCGCTTATTTTATAAAACTTCTATCATATTGAGCACTCACATTTAGAAGAAGAAAATGATTTGTAAGTGTTGCATTGCAGATACAATAAACTTAGTTTATTTACCTACTATCGAGGGAATTTGCTGACATCCTTCACAGGCGGTGAGTACCTACTCTTTACTAGCACAAGGTATCGGTCGAATTTACATAATAATGAGATTTGCATTTCAATATCCTGGACTGAACTTTGAGATAGATTCGACACGATACCGGTGTTTTTTTTTTAAATTTATTTTATGCAAATATTCTGGATCGATTCTTAAAATAAAATTATAAATAAAAGTCACAGAATCACGGGTTCTTTGATGAAACCTTTTTTAAGTAGCGATAATCAATGATTTGAGGATTTATTTTAGAAGGCTTTAAAAATATTATTTATTATTACGGTTTTATAAATTTAAAATATCTAAAGTTTTTAATAAAATCAAAATATCGTCGCAAGCAGTATTAGACTATATTTTGCCTTTTTTAAAATAAAAATTAAATAAATTGAAATTCTCAATTACTTTTACTCAATCAATTTCAAATTACTTTTATTTAGTTTTAGTTGAAGGTAAAAAAATTATTTCACTTTCAATTTATCGAAAAAGTGCTTAAAATATTTTTAATAAATGTTATGTTCTTATTTTTATGAATATAACACTTGATTTGAATGAATAATAATTGAATGTGTTGTACAATAATGTTACAATTTAATTTGCCAGTTTAATTACTTACGCTTAAACTAATCAAACTTGCAGAACGAATACATTTTGACTGTACTTGTAGGTGGGTATTTCCATAAAGTCATACCATTAAATGTTTAAATAATTTCAATCTAAAACCTGTTATATCGATAATCAAATGTTAAAAACAACCTTATTAGTGAGTATCGTTTTCAGCATAATTAGAGCCTACTCCCTGTTTTAGAATCCCCTGTTCGCAGTGTATTTTACATAATCAACTCCTGGACTGAGGCCCTAAAGCTGTCATTTATTATGTAGGGGTGGTCGAATATGGCACCCTCGTGACACTTCAGCCCACTGTCAGCGGGGTGACAAAATGGGTTTAATCAAGTGTCCACTGTTAAGGGGTGTTTTTCAGCGCTGAAACTATCACGAAAATTTTTGCTCAAACTCCAGTCGTTGAAAATCAATTAACGAGGTGGAAAGACAGTTTTCAGTTCTTTTATTATTATTCTTTTCTCTCCCTTTTCTGCATCCATTGGTGCATAAGGTGCTGAAAAAATAATATTGATTATGAACTACATATTTGTCTCCGTGGTGTGTTAAGCTACCATGCTGGAGGTTCCGGGTTCGATTCCCATGGGCGCGAAAATAAATATTTGTGGTTTCACACTCTAATATTTATTTTATATTACCCAGTGATCACCTTGCCTTCATGTAACGATTAAGATAACACTGCGTCAATACGATGCAGAGCTCTATGTACCATTGGGTGCGGATAGAGGTTAGAAGTAGAAGAAATATTTTTCTAAATACGACAGCCAATTATAAATAATATTTAATACTTCGGGGGAAAATACTTCAACCTTATTCTTTCAATTTTTTTTCCGAGTTTTAAACTCGTGGTAAAGGGTTTTGGTTCGACCTCGCTCCAGTATATATTAAATACAAGTTACATAAGCTTGTCTGAAGATGGTATTCAACTTGAATACATAATTATGTTGCATAAAATATGAAAATAACAGAGTAAAACAAATATATTTATAAATAATAATATTTGCTCCCCGACGTTCGGCCATAGCCGACCATCTCTATATTACATATGTCTATTATAGACTTGTCTCGATCCCTTGGCAGCTGGATTTATTAAATATTGCGAGTCCTGTTAGAAAATGTTGGAAGTGTGTACCAAGCATTGAAGAATTGGGAAATATAAAACAAATAAACGCAGGATGTTAGAACATTTTCGCCTTGAATAATGATCTCCTTTTTTTCGCATTTAATTTCACGTCAATCTATATTCTCAAAGATGTACAATATTCTAGATGACTTCCTCGATTGTTTGGTAAATCACACAACCTAAATATATAATATTAAGGGATTGAATTGCCTTTTTATCTAGTAAAAATAATTTAATTGCATCTTCACGCGACTCCTTTGTAGCTTGTTAGAAAGGAGGTCAGGAGTAATAGATTAGAAAATATAATCGATTTTATATTCATTTTAACCTTGTGTCAGAGAAGTGCTAGTTTCTTCGTATTCTGAATTCTCAGAAAAATATCATTTTATTATAATCGAGAAATAAATGCATAAGTAGGTGTTTGTAAGGGGAGTAGGTTGAATATCTAATATGCGTGGGAAAGTTTTCTTTGTACCACCTACCCTCATATTGTTCAATTATAAACGAAGCCGGTAAGATGATAATGAAATAATATGTAATAATAATTTTGGATAATTCTTGTAGCGGTATTTTAGAAAAAACTACCTCAAACAAGCTTCACCGTGATTAAATTGGGGAAAAGGATATCAAATTAAGTGCGTCGGCTGTGAGCTGGGAACATCCCTTTACCAGTGATGGGATTCAAAAGTTTCAAGAACCGGTTTGCCCTTTAGGTACTACCCCCCCCCCCTATCCTATAAAAATATTTTTTACATTTATTCATTTTTTTTATTCTACACATACACAGAACATTTACATAACAACTAAGAATGCTCCAAATGCTGAAGCGTTATCTTTCACGATATTATTTTTACTAAGTGCAATAACTTAACTGAATTTTCCCAACATTTTTTTTCATCTTTCCAACATTTTTTTCTCTTTGTGAAGTTCAAATATTTTTACAACGTGGCGGACCAAGTAAACCGAGCGTGCTCCGATACATAATCTCAATCGGAATATTGTGTGACAACAGAGAGTTAAGGACCGGTTCGGCGAACTCTAAAAAAAAAATTTAGCCACCGGTTCTAGCGAACCGGTGAGTACCGGCTGAATCCCACCACTGCCCTATAGTACCAATATACTACCAATATAGTAGTTGTAGCCGATCGAAACGTGAGACGTCTGTCGACCAATTCGTCTGGAATGAGTGGATTTTTTTAGATACTCTGGACCTCTGGAGTCATGTATTGATTTATAGATAAGAAGACAGAGTTTATTGTCTACTTTCCAGAAAACGTAACCAGTGCAGTTTATGAAGAGGTGGAGTTATAGGACTGAATTTAGAAACTCCAACAATCAATAATAATCATCAAGATATTGAAATAAGAAATCATATTTTGTGACGCACTTTATTGTCATTTTTGTGAAATAACGTTAAAAGTCGTAAGCTCTATATAACAAGATCATTTCATTATTTTTTCCCAACGTCGTTTTTTCTTAGAATTGTACGGAAGAATGCTGAGAAATTGATAAATGTTGACGGGCGTTTTTTTTGTGAAATGTTAATAATTCGATAATATACAATTTTTTTTATATATGTAATTTCAAAGAATTTTGCTATATTATAATTCTTGTAAAGAATAAAAAAATCAGAAAATATTTCCGAAAAATTATGCTTGCAATAAAAATAAGAATATAATTAACCAGAAAAATATGTAATCAAAAATTAAATAAAAATATTTTTCGCCTATTTATGGATAAATATCCATAGATCTTTCTACAGTTAAATTAGATGTTTATTTTATATGATTAGAAAGCAGTGTTTAGAATAGAATACCAATATCTAAGTTGTTGAGTACTGGAAATGAAAATCACGAAAGATTTAATTAATTATTTCGTGTCTTTTAAATAAAATAACAGAATATTTTACAGAATATACGTAACTATATTAACGTAACTCTGCAAAGCGCTCTTTATGAATTAATAAGCCAGTAATGGTCTGGGCAAGGAACTTAATCCGGCGTATTTCTAGGAAATTTAATACCTACCCTATCCAATAATAAGAAAAGTCCTACGGAAAAGGAGCTTTCTTAGCTGAACTCTTGTTCTCTGAACTTCCTTTTAAATTTATTAAGAAGTTTTAATTATACATTAATTATTCGACAGTAATGTTACTTTTCGAAAAATACCTGTCTAATTATATAAAAAAAAACTAAATTATTTTTCACAACCATTATAACTATAAATACTTTTTCACAATCATTTTCGATATGTTTTTTTTTTCACTATAATTTATCACACGAAATTTTACTATGTATACTTTTTCACATTGATTCGTCACAATCATTTTTACTATGAACACTTTCTCACAAATATTTTTGACAGTAATTTCCTCTTACATTAAACCTACACAACTTAAGGCATGTAACCCCGAGTTGCCACGTTACTGCAGTTTTTCTGCTTTTTCTCTCCATTTCTTTCCTCATTAGTAGTGATCTACTTTACCCTGATTGTCCTTTACTTACGTCATCTACATAGCCGTCATATAAACACCTCAATGATAATGATAAACCGAAAATGAAAAAAATTCATGGATGCTGCAAAGAGAGAACATGGATCGAAGACATGGCCTAGGTGACGTTGTCCGCGACAGAAGGACCTACAACCCGAGGACGACGAGAGCTAACCCCAGCAGTCTACAAAGACGATAAGTTGGGATGTAGCCAGGAAGAAGAACATAATGATAAACCGAGACATTATCAATACAACTTGAATACAGAGATACAATATAATATTATCCTACTCAGGACCGGAAAGTGTTGAATTTTCCATGTAATATTTAAAACAATAATGATTATTAGGGTCAAGCGTTTAATGGCTCGACTCTGCCGACCTCCGCGCTACAGCGTGCCAAGCGGTGCAGGGTGACTGCCAGCCGAGGGTGAACACTTGCCAACTAATATCGCTAACTCACCCCCTCGCACACTCACCCCTAGATACGCATACATGTATATATATATATATATATATATATATATATATATATATATATATATATATATATATATATATATATATATATTTGAACTAACTGACTAACCATCACGCCGCTTCCCCGCACGGGTAGGCAGAGAGAATATAACGCCACACCACTCTGTCTTTGCAAACATTCTTCACCTCTTCCACGTTAATGCATCTCCTCATACATACCCGCCGATTATTACGACTCCTAACCTGACCACTTTCAAGTATTTGGCAAACTGTTTGGTTTTTCTGTTTTTTTATTTTTATTTTTTTATATGTACATATACGGTATAAGTTTTCCTTATACGGTATAAAAAACGAATATGAAAACGCATACCCCTTGATTTAAAAAAAATCATCTATTCAGGCCAACGAGGCCCAAAAGATTTTCAAAATAAAAAAATAAAAGTGATTCTTGTATTCTAGATATAATGGTAGATAGTTCAAAATATTTCATTATTCGTAAGTGCAAAATAAAATCGCAACTAATTGCATTGGTTGATGACGGTGTGAGTGCGTGTCGCTCACGCTTTGTACTCTAACGTAATTGTATGAAATTTTCCGATACAAGTCGGCACGGGTTACTGCATTTCAATTGAACTGAAATATTCTGTGCAATTGTTTTTAAAGCAATACGGCAAATGCATTTCAAAACGCCCTATGCATTAAAAAATAATCGATTTGAAAAATAAGGGACACTTCTAACTAAATAAAAATCATGTATTTATCGTTAATCAATATTGGTTAGCGATGGATATGGGGAATTTGATATGTTCAACTTGACATTGTCAGCGCTGAGATCACTGACATTGTAATTCGATACTGATATCGTGGTGGGTCCCTCGTTTCGTACAATTTGCCATTGACTTGAGCTTTGATCTTTTCCCTTTCCTCTGTCCTCCATCCCGTCCCTCTTCCAGGTATTTTTACAATTGCAGTATTTCTTAATTGGAACTGTACAAGTACTTATTTTGTAATATTCAAATATACAAATGTGTATAACTTGTTAAATATCCAAATAAATTAAAATAAATATGTATATAAATGGCCACGAATAATTTCAGAAAATGACATTTATTAATAACAGAAGTTATCTTATTAATGAAATATTATTCGTACTACCGAAGTCGTTCATGAAAAAGTGCGAGAAATTTGAAAGAAATTTAAAACCCATGAATTTTTTTTTAATGATTGTTCCAAAAAGCATTTATTTTTGCAAAATAACCTTTTCTCCACTCTGCTCTTATATTATTTCGTATTTACAAAAACTCACTTTTACAGGAGATCAAAAATAACTATTTTATATATTTATAGGGTTTAAAAAAATGTTTTCAAAATAAATATTAACCTAATCTGTCTCAAGTATTAGCAATTTATAACGTACATGAGCTCTAGCTTATTTTAACAAGTACGGTTATGAAACCCCGAGTGACCTAGCCATTGCTACTATTCTTCATCTCCCTTTTCCTCCTCCATTACTTTTCTCCTATATCAATTACGTACTTCACCATATGCTCACTACAATACAAACTTCATCCGCAAACGATCAAACATACAATATATAGGCGCAGTTTGATAATATCCCCGCCTTCGTAAATCGCTAATAAGCTAACACCGCGTTGTTTTGTCGCAACACCCTATGCACCGTTTGAGTGTGGATAAGAGTCAGAAGAACTATATTTTTAGAGTAATAGGAGGTGTGGTGTTCGGTATTAAATTTTGTGAAAAGGAAATTTCAAATGCATTTCAAAGGTATATTTTAGAGATTTTAATTTTAAAAAATCGAGATATGTATACCGCATATTATATTTGATTCTGCAGTCACACTGCGGTAGGTAGGTCTTATCATTTTCGTAAATTTATCGAACTTTAACAATTAATTTAAAATTGAGTGTTTTTAACGTTTGCAGCATTATTGTGAAGTATGCGAAAACAAATCTTTGTTCAGGAGTGGAGATAGAGAGACATTAAGACGTTGAAGACGATTTATTTTCTTCTTCTATTCTATTTAAAATTTTAAATGCACCCTCAGCACCATCTGTGTGGTAATGGAGTTCATAGCGTGGCTGTGGTTGAAATCCGGTGGTTAGTCAGAGGTTCTAGGTTCGACGCCGTTTCGCCGCAAATCGATTTTTGTTTTTAAACACAAGCCGGAAAGGCTCATCCGAAAATATTTATTTATTTATCTATGAGCATACAATGTCACATAACAATAACCAACTATCATATCCAAAAAAAAGTATGTTATTGAAATAAATATATGTTAAACATATCATTTTTTTAAATACATATATATATATATATATATATATATATATATATATATATAAAAATATGTATATATATATATATATATATATATATATATATATATATATATATATATATATATATATATATATATATATATATATATATAAATATGTATATATATATATATATATATATATATATATATATATATATACATATATATATATATATATATATATATATATATATATATAAATATGTATATTTATATATATATATATATATATATATATATATATATATATATATATATATATATACATATATATATATATATATATATATATATATATATATATATATATATATATATATATATATATATATATATATATATATATATATATATATATATATATATATATATATATATATATATATATATATATCGGAATAGCATATAATTACATCAGAGTAAGGTAAAGATATATGCTCGTATGTAGAATATGTAAATACGTATTATACATAAATATTTAAAAAAAATTATGCGTCGTTAATAAATACTCTGTAAGGATCTTCACATTAAAAAAATAGATTATTTTACCGACTTACAACACAATACCATACTCCATCAATATACTTGTATATTATACAAACATACATACATAATATATGTAACATCTTATATAAAAAACGTACAAATAAGTTATTGAAATACTAATAATAATGAATGTAACTTACCTCTTTTTCACTGACTGCGTCCACGTTGTTGTTGTTCCCATTTTTTAAGGCACTATTTTCCATGACGAATGTCATCAGACAAATTTAGAACAACGAAAAAATTGACAATCACTTTCAATTTAATATTATAAATTTAAGGTTATATTTTATCAATAGTTTTCATATTTTTAAACCTACGTTTTCTAGTATTATGTAAATATTTTTTACTTTAGTTGACATTTAAATTATTTAAGCTAATACTTTGTTATAGCGTTGCTGCAGTAACCTTGATAACATTTTTTATTTCTAATTCGTGAATTCGATCTTTTCCATGCTAATTTATTTAAAAAAATAATTTAATACTTTATTTTTGAATACTTACTTAAATATTGTAATTGCAATTGCTTGTTATTAAATACTGCGATTTATTATTGATTAATTGTGATTATTGATTATAATCATGCACAATTTTCTAATGTAATTTTTATTTCTTTTATACGACGCGACGTTTATTTTGTAATTTGATTTCGTTGTAATTTTGTTTAATTTTTTATAATTTTAATTTGTTTCATTGTTTGATGAGTTTAATTTATTCACAGCCACATTTAGTTGATTTAAAATTTCCATTAAAAATTGTGTAAAATTTGCTATATATCACATGTGGTTCATCGATAAATCCACTCCAATTTTATTATAAATATTTGAATAAGTCACTTCGCATCGCGCGTGTTTTGAAAGTTTTGAAAATGAGCGGAATAAGAACGAAATAGTTTAGATTTAGTAAGAGTATTATTGAGATTAAATTTTTGTGACATTTTTGAAAAACTTTTGGTGGGAAAGTGCAGTAGTTGTCTATGGCAGGCGCTGCCGCTCAAATCTCGCTTTGAAATCGGGACCTCTCGCGTACTGCGTCAGCGGGAATGCGCAGGACGGGACAAAATGGCCCCTATGCCGTTTGCATCGCCATTCGAAGAATTTGTTTTCAGTTTAGAAGGGCCGTTTGCGATTGTTCGAAGGCGCACGTGGAGAGGAATACAGCGAAGGGAAGGAGCCGCTTCACCCCGAGCTGGAGGGTCAGTACTTCATTTACCAGCGGTATTGCGATCACTGCCGCATTGCCTCATATTCGCGAGACATTCGCTAGCGTCCCGAGCGAGCCGAGGCCTCACGCCAGGAAAAGGCGCGTCGCAAAAACGCCCTAAACACAAACACTAAACAATATATGTATAGATTTGGCGTTTAATTTGTAGAACTCCATTTTAATTTATGTATTAAATGTTAAATCAAACACTGATTTTTTAACATTGTCAACCAAGTTTCATTTTATTGTTAAAAAACACATAAATATTAATTTTTTGACATTGTTTCGCCTAGTTATGGCATTTTCAAACGAACGTGAAGATTAAATGGACTGACGGTCGTTATATAGCTATACAATTATACCTTAGTACCTAGAAATATGCCTAAGTACCTAAAATTGTATAGCTATTTTAAGGACCGTCAGTCCATTTAATCTTCACATTCGTTTGAAAATGCCATAACTAGGCGAAACAATTGTCACAAAATTAATATTTGTGATTTTAATAATAAAATACAACTTAGTAGACTAAAAAAATCAGTATTTGATTTAACATTCAATACACAAACTAAAACAATACGTCCCCTAGTTACAAATACCACTCTTTCTACAAGTTTTTCTCATTTTCACTTGTTTTGTTAGTTCGGGTGAGATTTTCGCCTTCTGCCACTCTCGGAGAACAGTTCAGTAGAAGAGTGAGGGTTGAGGAGGTCGCATGCAATGTTTTAAGGTTTTTTTTCATTTTGGAAATGTGGCACCGTCACGAGCGCGTTTTTATACGCGAGGGTGACGCATTGTGCTCCCTGAAAGGGAACTTCCGCCTGGAAACGTTTCAAATGCTTTCGGAATTAATTGGAAATTAATTTTAATTTTTGTAAAAGCGCGTTCACGCTTTCTTGGCGAAACACAATACAAATTCTTGTCATGCAATGTGTACTGTGTACCCATCCCATTTATTTAATGGTAGACAATTCAAACAACGACTTGGTCAATATCTTTCTTTCAATTCTCATACATATAAATAAATTCGTAAATGGTCAACATTTTTTCAATAAAATCCTGCTCAACCGAATGAGCTAAGCAGTTTGTTTCCTTAGTCAGGGTCAAAGGTTCGAGTCCAAGAACAAAGAGTTACTATTTTCTGAGATCAAAATTATTTTCTATAGCCGATGTCATTTCCTATTTTTTTAAGAGACAACCTGCACAAATAAAATGCATCACAAACACACCCCCAAACAAATTGAAAATAAATCTTGAATTCATTTTAAAATTAGGAATCGAACCCGCGACGGTAGTTTTACAGTCGAGCGTCTATTCAACTATGCCACAGTGGCTATACTTAATTAAAAATTGTTGTACATAAGGCATTTACCATTATTCATCAAAAAATCCCTAGAAATCATGAATAGTAAGTAAATAATTATATATTACAACAGTAGTATATTTCTTCACCTCAGAGTGTAGTGGTGAGTACGTTTGGCTTCCGTCCTAGAGGTCCTGGACTCGATAACTGGGGGTTAAAAATCATTTTTACGATTTTTTACTCTAATATTTATTAAAAACCTTGACTACATGTTACTGATCCGATAATTTGAATTACCGATCAAAATAACCCTAGATCTATACTGTACAGTGTCTTATATACAATAAGACAGGAATGAAAATTAGAGAATTACAAAATGTGAAGTTGGTTAGTAAACGAAAGAAACAATTATTTCTCAACTTGTATTACTCCTGGGATGTAGGCAATCAATTCAACGCAAGAAAATTGTTGGCGATTATTATTGGGAGCAACCCTAGAAGCCTCTATTTTAGAGGCTTGTCTCCGAGTGAGAGAGAACGGGTGAGAGAGAACGGGTGGGAGAGGGAGCTATGAAATATCCATTCAGACGAACTCGATATAAATCTTTAATATATTTTGCACTAGGCAGGAATCGAACCAGTGCTGATTTTAATCTTCAAATGTTCATATCTCAGGATAGGTAAAATTCTGTGACTTAAAAATAAGGTTAGAGACTTCCATCTTGAAGTCTCTAACCGGAAATTTAAATACGAAAATCCTCTTCTTCTTCTAACCCTTATCCGCACCCAATGGTGCATAAGGCACTGCATCGTATTGCGCAGTGTTATCGTTATATTCTGCGCTTCAGGGACCAGCCTAGGGTAATATTAAATAAATATAAGAGTGTAAAATCACTAATATTTATTTTCACTCCCTCCCCCTCCTGGGTACCCGGGACCTCCAGTATGGTAGCCACACACGCTAACCATTACACCACGGAAGCGGACAAAAATTTCACGGACGACGTTCATATCTCTAGACTGTAGATAGGTAAAATACTGTGAGCTATATGTTCATTACGAAAATTTCATACCAATACGGTGTTCCGTCTTAAAGTCTCTAACTGGAAAAATATGCGTATGTACAAACTTTCAGAAATATATTTTTGGATTCTTTTTTATCGCGGGTTTGTGGGCACCTTTTAAAGGCAAGGTAAGGTGGAAGGTTACACGCAATATAAAGAGAAGAAAAAGATGACGTAGTGATCCCTTAACGGCTTGAAAGAGTGGTTCCACTGTAGCACTATGTCGCTGTTCAGAGTGGCTGCAGACAAAGTAAGACCCATTTCGTACTTTGTCTGTATCCACTCGAAACATGGAGAGGATGACATAAAAATAAGAAGCCTTTTTATGACCTCATAAAATATAAGTAGTAGATTTTGTAGTGTTTTTGTAATTTTTCATTGATTTTTCTTCACTCCTTGTTTTTTTTCTTTAAATATAGAATGACTTTGCATATAGAGTTTAATGCTTTTGCCAATGTCAAGTTCAATAATATTATTTATTTATAAATTATGTACGTTAAACTTATTGTTTGACTATAAATTGATTCCGTTAAATTTGGTAAAGTTCTTGAATTTCTCTAACTGTCCCTGATGACCTTTTGGCAATCCTAAATAATGACACGTCTTCTAGCTGATCCCTTAAGAGGAACATCCCCAAATTTTCAAAACGAAACCATTACTCTCTCACACCTTGTTTATTTATCGATAAAAATATTTTTTGGATGTGTCCAAATCCTTGTTCACAAATTTGGTTTTCTCCATATGGGAGTTATTTTTAATTTTTATGACATCTCGACATAGATGAAGAACAATATGGAAGTCTGGTTACTTACAGTGCTTATGGCCTGTCAAGGGCTGGTTAATTAATTACTCTACACACGTGTTACATTCACCATTCTACCCATAATTGACAACCACATACCTGATTTTTTTAAAGTTCCAAATTTTTGAGTAATATGCCAATTGTATCTTTAGTAACTTCCGGCTCCTCTAGTATCTTCAACTCCCTGCAGATCACCATATATAGCTCAATCTATGTTTTATTTTTTAATTAACTTATGTATGTTTTTTTTACACTCAACACCTTAAAACGAAAATGATAATAAAGACCCACGGTTTATCCGAATGCGCGTTTTAACCGGCTCTTATTGTATGTATAAAAAATCCTTTTACTCTTTTAAATATTAAATATGTATATCACCCTCGAGGCATAAATACAATGTTTCGGTACAACCAAATAAATGAAAACATATTTATTACAATACCTTTTTTTGATCTATTTTAATACAAAATTTATTATGTTGAGATAATAAATTTTAAAATATATTCAGATTTTTTCGGATTTCGTAGGATATCAATAAAGTACAAAATATAAAAGTTCTACTTTTATTTGTTTTACAAACCGATTCCGCGAAAGTAGAGAAATATTTCCATGTTGACTTTAATGAACTCTTCGATTTGACGACCGTTATAAAAGTATAGTTTAATACAATAATAAAATAGAAAGGAATTTACATTCTTACTATTTCTGCGTGAGCAATTTAAAACGCTTTAAAAAAATAATCCGTAAATCAAATTCGTGACATAAGGGCGAAAATTACAAAAAGATCAATATTTTACAGTCTTTCAGTATACTGAGTCGAGATTCAATAATATTCTACTGCAGCTACACGGTGTTTCCAAATATTTTTGTCAAATTTGTTCAAGATACGACTATTATTTTTGTTCCAAAACCCTCCAAATGAAAAATTATTTTTTATTCAACCATTTGTTTTTTTTCCTTAAAATCAAGTTAACTTTTTTGAACAAATACATATCCGCTCACTCCTTTCAAGAACGTCATAAATTAAAAATCGTAAATTTTCAGTTGTGCATGTTTTCGGGGAATGCCCAGAAAATGTACTATATCCCAGCAAAAGAGGCATATTTTTAACTTAATATTTACCCGCTACAGGGCAGAAAGTGTTGTTTGGCATTTTGAAGAAAATGTGTTGTTAAATTATTTTTTTAAATATACTAAATATTTTACAAATGGAGAAAAAACCTTCAGGTTTTTCCTAAAAAGTTCAATAAGTGGCTTGATATGTATTTTTAATACATTGTATAACATTTTTAAACTTTAAAAACGATCTAAAACGTGAGGAAAGAACGGCAAAACATATTTATGAGACGAATGTAATTGGAGAAAGGAGCAGAGGAAGACCGAGATAAACTTGGCACGATGCCAAGTATGCCAAATACTTGAAAGTGGTCAGGTTAGGAGTCGAAACAATCGGCGGGTATGTATGAGGAGATGCATGAACGTGGAAGAGGCGAGGAATGTTTGAAAGGACAGAGTGGTGTGGCGTTCTATTCTCTCTGCCTACCCTTGCGGCGAAGCGGCGTGATGGTTAGTTAGTTAGTTAGTTAAAAACGATCTCTTGAAAAATCACGTTTTTTTATTTATGACGTGCTTGAAAGGAGTGAGCGATATGTATAATCGCTACACTCGTATTATATATCTTAGAGACAATCTTCGGTCACTGCATGAGACTAAAATACCTCTCGAAGTATCTAAGCTGAAATTTCTTAAGTGTTTAAAAAATTGATTGTTTAATAACATAAATAAAATAAAATAAAATATTAATTATAATAATTCTACAATTTAATATTGCATCCTGGTGTAGTACAACGCATGTGGTTACGATTTTGATTCTCGGTGGTGTTGCCATAAGCTGATTTACGTGATCATTTTATACACATTGCAGGATTCACTGTTCACGAAATGGTTGACAACCTTATTATTTTAATTAGGAAAAGTTGTGTGTATGACTCAAGTGAAAACATACATTATATTTTCGTTAATAATCAACACAGAGCAACAAATCATAATTTAACTTTTTATCGATTTAATTACTAGGAAAAAATAAACCAGTTAAACGATGAAAGATACAGGTGATACAACACGCTTCGTAAATCTATTTAATAATTCTTTGTGTTTTTCGAAATTTTATTTTATTTTATCATGTAAAATAATAACGCTCCAATTTTCGCGAACTATCCCAGAAATACAGTGTAATAGGCGACAGTTGTTAGCATGTAGTCAACGCAATATTAATATCAAAATAAAAAGTAACTTTGAGTTGGCACACCTTATATCTCTGCTTACAAAACGATATAATTTGTATGAAATTCACCTCTATATTAGTAAAGGGTTCTACTCCCTTACAACATATTGCGTGTTATATCATTGCGTGGGTCTCGACCATAAAATTAAAGCCCGATTTTTATCCTCGCCAATTTTAGTCTAGACAAAACAAAATAAGTCCGTATCATGAATGACAAAATGACACATAGAAGCTTAATTAAAAATTAAACGCTTAATTCTGTAATCGACGTAAAAATCAAAACCCGATTCATCCGACGATTTACGTGACAGTGACAAATGTTTCACCTTGAGAGGGCGTTTAACTCTAATCTCTGTACTTTTGTAGCAGCTAAAAGCGGTCGATATATCGACCACTATTTTATTTTCCAACTGAAGTTATTTAAATTAATTGCGAACTTAAAACACAGCAAAGAAAAGTGTTAGTCTAGAAGTTTCTAGGAAAATTCTTTAGTCAATAAATCGACAGCAGTGCAGCAAAACACCATTGGTAACGTTACGTGCGGCTATTGTTCTTGGAATTTTAAGACCTTAAAATATATGTATTGAAATTCCCATTAATATAATTAAATATATAAGAAAGACTGAATGATAAATAAAAATATTCTTATCAATATTATATTTTATGTTGTATTGTTCCTTCTTTCAATCATTGTAGTTCATAATAAAAATGGCACATTTTACGTGAACAGCTTTTTTGACGATTTATTACGCATTATTTATTATTTTATTATGTATTTTTAAAGTACAACATAAATATTGTCGAATTTATAAATAGAGTCATGTCCCGATAAACTGTCACGTAAGTAGTTTGTCATCAAGTACTTTGCATAAATCATCAATCATAAAATTTAACAACGAAAAAACGACGTAGATTTACGTATGATTTAATGAAAAATAGAAAAATAATTACAAATGGGTTATATCTTAGTGTGAACTAATGAATTGTAGGAAAGAAGTGGATACATAGTAATCCAATAAAATAATAACAGTTAAATATACGTACGTAAAGGTAATAATAGAAAAATTCCTCTTTCTCAACAATTTTGTGCAGATAAATATCTTTTTTAACCTTTAAAAAATCCTGACGACGCAAGAAAACGTATTTTTGTATTATTAGGATTTTTAGAACCTTATTTTTTTAATCTATATCTCAAATATTGGTTTTCCTTTTATCATATAATTGATCGCAACCTATACCAAAATGAAATTCATAGCATCTACACTTATCTGTGTCGCTGGCAAAATGTCAGCATAACGGACACAAAAAAACGGCAACATAATGTGGATAGGGGGCTAAAGAATAGGATTATACATTCAAAAATTTTAAGATATGTGTATGATAAGCAAGCCTATGGGTGAGGTTAACAGAGGATGGACGCGAGTGCTTAGAAGGGTATATAATATGTACGAGTAGATACGAATGAAGAACGGCAACATTCTAGTCCAGCTACTGGTACGAACAAAAAATTACAAAATAAAACAACAAACAATTTTTATTATTAATAAATATACGTTTTTTTCACTAATTACAATGCATAAATTGATTGAATAAGGTATGAACAATCAGGTGGTATATCGGATTTTGAATTTATGTTTTACATGGTAAATACCACTATTTCTTAAAATCTATTGTGACACGTGTTTCGATGCATTCCGCATCATTTTCTAACACCATATGTGAAGCTAAGTCCTACGTAATTTTATAGTTGTGTCCTTGGAACGTTGAATAATGAAGAGTGGGTAGGAGCTCTTTTTTTGGAATATTGGATTTTATTTACACACTCTATTATTTTAATTTATCTTTGCTTTTATAATAATTCGAAAAGTCGTATTAACAGCGCGTGTAATATCGGATTTTACATACCTAACGCATTTTAATTGCTACATATTTGTATTTATAATTCGAAAAATCAATACTTTAGTTCATCATTTTTATTTTAAAATTCGCTTACTGAAACACGGCATCTCGGTGATTTGTTAACTTAACAATCCCTTATATCTATATTCTAATTTAGAAGAGTATCAATTGTCTTTTTTTCTATTAATTTATTTGTAACATTTCAACGGAAAATCTGATGATAACGCAGCATCCAAAAAGGAGTACATTTTGAGTAAATATAACTTGGGAGCGGCTGAGGATTATAAAAAAATGGAATATTTGCCACTCTTTAAGGGTGTACTCTCAAATATATAAATCCAGTACGCGACTGGCTGCGCGAAAAGCCAGACGTGTTGTTTGCGCACATTTTTTAAAAATACAATAAGAATTAGATATATTTTTTAAGAAAAAAAAATTTTTTTAACTCCTTGCCTTTCAATAACTCTTTTCTTTTCAATATCATAAAAGTATTTAGAAGAAAAACTTATTTTTTCAATACGATAACGATATTTTAAGAAAACGATTCAATTGCGTCAAATGTTACCGGGTTTAAAGAAAGTTGTGTTGCTATTTATGCTAACATATGTAGGGCGTTAAAAAAATCAATAATGGGCACTCTTCAACTCTGCAAAGCGATGACGATCTATCATTCCTTCGTTTCGTCTTCCTCCTCGAAGCTCACGATGAGCTCCCCCTTGGCGACGCTGGCGCCCACGCGAGCGTCGCGCGCCTCGCGCACGCGGCCGTCGCGGGCCGCGCGCACCACGTACTCCATCTTCATGGCCACCACCACGAACAGCGGCTGGCCGGCGCGCACGCGCTCGCCCGCGCGCACGAGCACGCGGTCCAGCACACCGGGCATGGGCGAGCGCGCCGAGCCGGGCTCCAGCGCGGCCGCCGCGGCGCCCAGCTTGCTCGCGTACCCCAGCGCCGGCCTGTCGAGCCTCACTTTACCATTCTGAAATAAACAATACTTGTACTCCGATCCATAACCGGAAACACATTGCGAGACCGAGTAAGAAATATCGACATTTGAAGCATGTGTAAGACGGAGGATATCGTGAGGCGGGGACGACAACGAAGGCGATACTGGAAGAAACATATAAACAGAATGTCAGAAGACAGACTTCCACGTATCGCCCTCTAAGGCAACCCTGAAGGACGCAGACCCCCAGGCAGACCTCCGAAAAGATGGAAAGACAGCTGGGAGCCGACATCCCAAGAGCGACATGGGGAGGCACAAACAGATCCCTAACAAACAGATCTACATAAAGAAGAAGAATAATACTTATACTATTACCGATTATAATTACTTATTTTTTCTTCCAAATTCGAGGTAAAGGTCCAACATACTTTAAGGACATACTCGCAAACACAGAATTCATTAATATTCTTTTTTTTATTTCTTAAAACACAGTTTTTGTATATATTTTTAGTATTATTTTATTTTTTTATTTTTTTTACAAAATACATATTTAACCCTTCACTGCATGGTGTATCAAATTTGTTACATACCCAAAAGTTAGTGTTAAAAGGTTCTTTAAAAATATAAGCAACCATTTTTTGTTGTTACTGATATGATACATTCATAACTCACGTATTTAGTTCATAATTTAGCCAAAAGACGCGCTATGAACGCCAAAATAATAACTTCACTTGTCTCTCGAAGACGAACTGTCAATGCAGTCATGCAGTCACGCAGTGAAGGGTTAAATAATGCAAAATAGTTGTTAAATATACAAATTAATAATTTAATAAAACCCTTATCAGCACACCAACGGTGCATAGGGCACTGCTTCATATAAACGCAGTGTTATCTTGATCGTTTACACATGAAGGAAAGGTGATCAGCCCTCCGCTTCAGGTACCAGTCCAGGGTAATATTGAACAAATATTACAGTGAAAAAATCACTTATATTTATTTGACCCCCCCTGAGAATCGAACCCGGGACCTCCAGAACGGTAGCCGAGCGTGCTGATCATTACACTACGGAGGCGGACAAATATACAAAACATTTCAAATATAACGTTTCTACCTCTCTAATAAAGTAGATACCTACTTGTGTTTAGAGAGGGAGTTCATTTTCCAATTCTTGAAAAAATATTGAAAAATTTGTTTTTCTTCGAAATAAATGTAATGTTTTGAAAAGAAAAAAAAGTAATTGAAAGATGAGTTAAAAAAAAAAAAAATAACAACATTTTTTTAATTTTTTTTTAAAATCCAATATGAATTAAAAAATTTGGGCATGGTGAGAAGTGTGGCCCATCACACAGCCGATCCGTTACTGAATTCTATGTTTGCGAATAATGCCGTAACTAAATTATTTCGAAAATTATACTACAGAGAATTACAGTTACAGTTTGATGTAAAATATTTAAATTCCCCGCGTGTCCATAATTTTACTTTATACTTACATCATTATTGTTGCAATACCTTTATATTTTATAAAAGTGCTATATACTGACCAATGATAAAAACAGGCTAATTAATACAGCAATTTGATCATCAATCAAAGGATAAATTGACGAACAATATATCCTTCAATTTTATCAACAAAAACTTTTCAGGTTTTTTTTTTGCATATTTATTAAGAACTTTATATCTATAAGTATATTATATAATATTCAAATTATTAAAAAATTCACCTTATCGAAGATATGAACATTTTGTTCGGAGAAGACGACATTGCATCTGCTCTTGGCGTCATTTATAGTAGAGTTCAGAACCCAACGGTTATTTTCCTTGCTAAGTTTTCCAGACACTTTACAAGCCTTTCCAGTGGAGGTGGTCACGCTGAAGGTTCCCGGCTCCTTCTCGTACACCACCTTGGCGGAGACATCTAGCGAAACAAATAAAAAACAAACTTCAACATTTTTATCTGTTTTTTATTATATACACTTGGGTCTGTTTTTATGCGGATCTTTTTCATGCGATTTTCAAATGTAATGGAACTTATCCCTTATTTTTGTAGGTAGTTCAAGTTTTTTTTTATGCGAATTCGCATAAAAAAATCTTATGTGAAAATAGTGTTTCTTTCACCCAACACGACATGCTTAATTCAGCCACTAGATCAGGACATCCTTTTCACTTTTAAAAAATATTATATTAAGAACACCTATCGACATATACTGGATAAACTAGAGAATGAGACACTAACTGTACCTGAAGTTTGTAAAAGCAAACAACTCCTGGGTCCTCTCAAAGCATTCTCACCGTACACATTTCATAAAATTTTCGGCAATTTTTGCAACGTTTTTAACATTTAATAGTAAAAAAGCACCACAAAGCGTATTTCTTCAGATATTTAATTCATTTTCAAATCAATTTAGCTTATTACAAAAGCAATGAATTGGAAAACAGTTTTCTTAAAAATGTAGACTAAAATGTCTTCTTTTAAGCACATGTTCATTTGAAACAATCAAGTGAGTTTTACTCGATATATGGGCATTAACATCATCTAATGGCAAAAAACCGCAGATACTTTTTATATGACCTATTATATATTGTATTTTTATTTTTATGATTTATTTATAAACTTTTTTTATACAATTTTTGGTACATTCTATCATATTGATTTGAAGTTATGCGGTTTTTAAAAATAATGGGACCTATCCCCCAGTTTTGTATGTTGTTCAAGTCCTTTTTTATGCCCCGTGGAACGTATCTATCGCATAAAGAGACCCAAGTGTATATGAAATATAAAAATACCTGATTAAGATAAAAAAGTGCAACAATGGATTGATAAAAGACGTACCTTTTCCATTATACAAAAACTTGAATGTCCTCTCGAGTTGATAGTTCGGCCTCCATCCTACAGGCGCCACGTGAATACCGCTGTCACTCATGTTCTTCGTACTCTCCATTTGGTCATTAAGAACCTATTTGAAAAAAAGGAATAATAGTTACAACAATTATAGAAGGTAAAAAAAGGTCAAGGACAAATGTCCTTAAAAGCTGGAAGATTTTAGCATCCAAATAAATGTTTAGTCAAGCCTAGAAACCTCTTCTAGACAATCGAAGATCGATGTAAGGATGCTTCATTGGAAATCCATATGGGAGAAGAATGGTATGAAAAATCATGAACTGTTACTCTGCCAAACCAGAAGGTCCCAGGGTTCTTCTGAAGGGACTGTGGATGACCTTAAATAGGATTCGCAACTTGCGAGGACGGTACAACTTCCTGCTCCACAGACGCGAGCTGACGCCGTCTCCTAGATGCAATTATGAGACAGAGAACTAGGCTGTCCAGCACATAGTGGAGGAGTGCCCTACTAGAAGACACCCTCGTGGCCTTAAATACCTTCACAAAGCTACACTAGGAGCGGTCAAGTGAATGGAGAGCCTAAACCTGCGCCTGTAACGCAGTCTAACGGCCTAAAAGCATTAGTATATTTTGGCAGAGCCATATAAAAAATAAGTCTTCCTCTTCTCATGCCAAACCTATCGGAGGTTGGCGACCATCTCCTTAAATCTACGCGATCCTAGGCCAGTCTGATGAGGGCTGCTGCCTCCCTTATTGCAAATCACTGTCGAAAATGTTTGACCCGTGATGTTCTTTTACGCCCCAAGCCCCGTCTGCCCCCTACCTTTCCCTCTATTAAAATGTGTAGAAAGGCATACTTTTCTCCACGGAATATGTGGCTTTTTGTCTTTTTTTTGACAGAAAGCAAGTATAGAAGATAAAAGTTATGTATAATTTTTATATAATTCAGAAATAATGTAAATGTACTTACCGTAGCCAATACGGCTCTGATTAGTACGTCGTCTTCCAGGATCTGTTCCGGGAACAAGGTGGCCTCGTGATCCCTGATGAAGGAAGTATGGACGTCTCCGGATCGGAAAGCTGGATGCTTGCAGAGATCCAGCAAAAAGTTTACGTTTGTCTCCAATCCGGTGATCTAAATGACAAAAAAAATTCGATCACAATTCAACGGCTTGTGGTTTTTGGGTAAATTTTTGTTTATAACAAGGTTTATAGATCATTAAGTGGATTTTTGTTTCTTCTAACTAAATAAATATGTTTTTATTGAAATCTGTGTTGGGAACAGGAGGGATAATCTAGTGTGGGCCAATCAGGAACTTCTCAGCATTTGCTCATTGCTGGGAGGAAACCATGTTAAACTCCTCAGAAGAAGTTTAGAGGTCTATAATCTATGATGACTTAAAGATGAACTTGTATAACATTGGATGCCGAATAAATGACAATGAAAATATATACCTGATAATCAGATAAAGCATCCTTCATTTTGTCTAACGCAGTCTGCCTGGACGGAGCCCACGTGATCAGCTTCGCAATCATGGGGTCATAATGAACCGACACCTATAAAGAAGTTCATGGAATGCATAAAAATACAAGTATCTACTTTTCTCAACATATGATATTTGATTTGTATTATGCTGGTATGGAGGAAATAAAGTTGAAGAGTAACAATATTGATAAGATTAAAGAAGAGGGCCATGTAGAGAGATTGGATGAAATTAGAGTGAGAGGGTTTGTGCGATTTAGTAAAATACTACCTTAAAAGCCCTTAGACTAAAGTAAAGGGTGAAAAAATCACTTATATTTATTTGGCTCCCCACCTGGAAATCGGGCCCGGGACCTTTAAATATGGTAGCCGAGCATGCTGACCATTACTCTACGTATATAAATCAAAGTGTCGGCTTATTGTATTATACCTCGTCTCCCATGCGGGCTCCAGCCTCCACGCGCACGCCCTCCCCGCCGGGGGCGCTCAGGTGACTCAGGACTCCGGCGCCGGGCAGGAAGCCGCCGCGGGGGTCCTCCGCGTATATCCGGGACTCGAACGCGTGTCCCGACATGACGATGTCTGCCTGCTCCACCGGCAGTGGGTGGCCGGCCGCTATCTTCAGCTGCCACTCCACTAAATCAGTACCTAAAGCATAAACAAAATATGAGAAAAACGTTCTTCAATCCTCAAATTTTACAGCTATGTACGTTAATTATCGATGTGGTACTCTTATTTAATGTGGATACATCTTAGAATACTACTCATTCCATGGACCGATATGTGCCCCAAAGAGCAAGAACAGGGAGACAGTTGCTGACTGATATCAAGATCCGGAAGGTGTCCTATCTGGGGCATGTGCTGAGAGAAGAGAAGTACGAGCTATTGCACCTAGTGGAGGGTCCATGAGGTGTGGGCAGAAGGCAGATCTCCTGGCTCCTGAATATACGAGATTGGATGGGAATCAGGAATGTAGAGGCGCTGAACTGTTTAGAGCTGTCCAAGACAAGGAAAATTAATTACTCTCGAGTGATAGTCGACGTCAGGGGGACCTGACATGACAAGCACAGGAGAAGAAGAATTATCCGGTAAATATAAATATTTACCAGATAATTCTGATAAATCAGTATTTCTTCGAGCGATTAGCACAAATTAGCAGTGTACAACTTGCAATTTTTTGTCTAAACGGACTTTTTACTAATTAATTTCAAGTTGAGATAAGAGGGTTTCCTGCACAAAAGAATAGAGGGAACGATTGGGGGAATAAACGCCAGAGGACGTCCACGCTGCGAATACCTCAGTGTCTTATACGAGTACACGGGCTGCTTGACAAATGAGGAGCTAAAGAGGGTTTCGGAAAATAGACCAGAATGGCTATGGACATGGACATGTCATTCGTTGCTGCAGACCAATCCACAGGATCGAGACCAGGAAAGAAATATTTCCAGTATGAGGGGCTGTTGGATCTGGGTGCTCAAAATGTTATAAATTGATGAATTTGATTGTTGGTTGAACCTGTGATCATCTCGGTGATGGGGTGCTCCACTTGCAGGCGCGTGTTCATCTCCATGAAGTGGAAGGCGTGCGAGTGCCGGTCCAGGATGAACTCCACGGTGCCCGCGCCCACATACCCCACGGCCTGCGCGGCCCGCACGGCCGCCTGCCCGAGCTCCCGACGGGTCTCCGCAGATATGCCCGGCTGAAACCGACCACACACGTCAACTGGACTTCCCCATTCCACCCATGAGTGATATGTGCATATATGGTGTAAGTTCTGACACCAACTAGAGTATGGAATTTGTGTGACATTCTCCATTCTTCCCTGATATATGCATATGTATAGTGTAAGTTCTGAATTGATGACATACACAATAGAATATGGATTACGTGTGACATTCGCCATTCTACCCATGATTGATATAAAAAAAGGAAATACTCATAGACATCGAATGCAAAATCGAAGGCAATATCGATTTCTGGAATATGTCACTTCCCAACTATAAAGCAATAATAAATACAATATTTTAGGCTAATGCATAATTTATTGTTTTTTATATGTTCATACTTGTTTAAATAAGTACTTTTCGAACGAATAATATACTTAAAAAGAAAAACATGTATTATTTTATCATAAATTATACAATATGTAATATATTTTGTACAAATTGGCTACGGCCGTTAGTAATGGAAAAAAATGTATTAAAAATCGTTTCCGGTAGTTTACTTACAGCTGGCGCCTCTTCGATGATTTTCTGATGCCGTCTCTGCACAGAACAATCTCTCTCGAATAAGTGCACCGCATTCCCGTGCATATCAGCAAACACCTTCACAAAGAATCAAACGTGATGGTTATTAACTATGTATTAACTATGTAACATATTGCAGGTACTGAATGAAGATGTCTAGTTACCTGAACTTCAACGTGTCTCGGGTCTATGACATATTGCTCCAGCAGGACATTATCGTCTCCGAATGACTTCATCGCTTCTAGTTTAGCAGACTCGAGTGCTGAAAGGAAATCCGCTTCAGTCTCCGCGATCCTCATTCCCTAAAAAAATAAAGAAAAAATTCTCCTAGCGTGTATGTGTTTATGCAATACTGTTATCAAAAATTATATGAAGAAAAGAAAAAATACGTGACAATTCTATGATAAAAAGTAACATGTTATAATCGGCAGCTTGGAGTGGAAGGGAGGGAGATGAAGATCCCCAACGATGGACCGATCAAGTTAAGATGTTGGAGCGCTACGTGCAGCGCAGTCAAGGGATAACTGGAAGGATTCATGCTTCCACAAAGGCCACAACCCTCAGTAACAAGGAATAAGACGGAGAAGAAAAATATGTTATGTGTTCCATTTAAATCTCAAAGTCAAGATTCAAAACAAGACAGAGATTTTTTTCAAATGTTTATAAGTTTCTCCCTGTCTAATATCTACAAGGATTAAAGCATATTCTGCTTACATATCGTATGATTATTTTGTTATACAAAACATATGTACGTATATCTTCATTTTAATATCAAAATCAATGGACACAATTTAAGTAAATGATACATTTAAATGATCCCTAGATATAATACAATAGATCAAAAAATTATATCAATCAAGATTTGTCTCACAGTTCATATATTTTTCTTATTATTTTTATCATAATTGAGGACAGGGATTGGAGGAAGTTAAGGGCTGTTCTAGATAGAGCGAGACAGAGAAGCTGAAGCTGTAGAAATCTCTCTTGGGACAACTAAGAAACACGAAGAAGAAAAAGATATAAAAATTAAATGCGTACAGGAGGTTTCTCATCGTAGGTTCTACATCATAGAATGCTAAGCATTCCATGGACCGATATGGTCAGCAACAAAAATGTACTCCAAAGAGCAAGAGCAGGGAGACAGTTGCTGATTGATATCGAGATCCGGAAGATATCCATCCTATCTGGGGCATGTGCTGAAAGGAGAGAAGTACGAGCTATTGCACCTAATCATAAAAGGCAAAATAGAGGGTCAACGAGGTGTGGGCAGAAGACAGATCTCCTGGCTCCGAAATATACGGGATGGACGGGGAACAGAACTGTTTAGAGCTGCCCAAGACAAGGACAATTACTCTCGAGTGAAAGTCGACGTCAGGGGGATCTGACATGACACGAACGAACAGGAGGTTTAGACCGCTACTGTAAGCCACAAAGCTCAGAGCACGAGTGAGAAGTAATACCTTGCCACCTCCTCCCCTGATGGCCTTGATCATGAGGGGGTACCCGACCCTGGCGGCCTCCTGTTGCAGGCGCTGGACGCTCTGCTCCTCCCCGTGGTAGCCCTGGATCACCGGCACTCCGGCGGCTGACATTATGGCCTTGGATGTGCTAACAACATGACCAACAAAAACTAAATATTCAACTTTGTACATCAGTGCCAATATACAAGTATCTATCCAGCAGAATAAGTTTACATAATACAATGACTTTTTTTTTCATAATTTTTTTTTAAACTAAGGTGAACTGATGAGTTTTCTTATCTCAAAAGAAAACAGAGTTTTTTTTGCAATAAGATGAGCACAAGCTAAGCCTCTTTCCATTCTTACACTGAAGATGAACCTAATACTAGTAGATATCTCACGTTTTAGAAAGTAAGTATTTACAAAAAAATACTATAAAGAAACCTTTTATCTCCTTCTATATTGAATTATCATTTTTCGTATTCCCAATCAAAATGAAGAAGCCAGATGTGAAGGTCCTCGCCAAACAGTTACATTTCCGATATTGCACAAAATAATTTTTTAAATGGAAATCTGTTCTGTTTACTGTATTTTATCGAAATATTAATTAAAATAGCTACAAAACGTGACCAATCCTGTGTTAAACCAATATGAAATCATTAAATCGCACCAAAACGGAACAATTTTACGAGCTAGAATTCCTGATTACTTAAAATCATTTACAATTGAAATGTAACGTTTTGGTGAGGACCTCCACAGATAGACTTAGGAGTATTTCCAAATTTCCTCACCGGATAAACGATGCCTTCTCTCGCCTCATCCTGTCAATAGAAATTGTTAATTTTGTATTGAGAAAAGTCTAGTTTTCTTATCACCTTTTGATTCCCATGTCCCTGATGGCGGAGGAGGGCGGTCCGATGAAGATGACCCCGTTCTGCTTGCAGGCCTCTGCGAACTCCAGGTTCTCGGAGAGGAAGCCGTAGCCCGGATGGACGGCCTGGCCGCCAGAGCGCTTGCACACCTCCAGGATCTTGTCTCCGCGCAGGTAGCTCTGCTGGGAGGGCGCCGGACCGATGTGGTACGCCTCATCAGCCTGAACATGAAAAGTATGTATTTCTGTTAAATCAAATAAAATCAACTGTATTTCGATAATTTGACAGTTGACAGTTGATTTGTAGGCAGTGCGTTTCATCATAAGTCTATGCGCGTCGTAGGTTCAGTGAATAGGCCGAAAACAATATTCAGCTTGATCCTCTTTTTCAGCTCAAAATTTTTTTCACTGATGAGGCACATTTTTGGTTAATGTCAATAAGCAGAATTACCGAATGGGATTGGAGAAAACCCAGAAGCCTTTGGCCGAGGCACCCTTACATCCATTAAAAGTCAGTATTTGGTGTGCTTTATGGGCAGGTGGAATCATTGGTCCATATTTTTTTAAAGACCAGAATGTTACGGTCAATGGAGAGCGCTACAAAACCACGATTACTGACTACTTCGTACCTCAGTTGAATGGCATCGTTGTGACGGAGCTGTGATTTCAACAAGATGGCGCAACATTTCACCATCAATTTATAGCGGAAAATTTGAATTTGTTTACCTCTAAAAAAACACCCTATGCTACATACCATTTGAACATGAATAGCGTTCTTATCGACGTCTGAATACACGGCCACGGTCTGGATGCCCATCTTCCTCGCCGTTCTGATGACTCTGCAAGCTATCTCTCCCCTGTTGGCTATGACGACCTTCTCTATCGGCCTCACTTGGATGTCTTTTTTGAATTGGCGCGCAATTTGACAGTTGCACCGGAAGCCATTGTATACGACCTGGCGTACTGGCGGCGTACTAAAAAGGGAAATATATATATTTTTTAAATTACAAAAAGAAACATATGTATTTTTTCGCTTATACATAATTTGCCATGTAAATCGACCTATTTGTACAAAGGTTCTTAGTTTCAAATGTTTAGTTTTAGCGTTTTATGCATGAAATGAAAAGAGTGTGAAAAATGAAGACTCCAAGAAGCATATCAGCCAAGAGTCTTCGAGATAGAATAAGAAACGCCAGGATCAGGGTTATATATGCGAACATCAAACATCTAACCTCCTCCCTTAGTCCCTCTACCTCCTTCCTTAAACTCCCTTTTTCCTTTGCCCTCCTTATTATCATCTTTTGTAATTTATGTTTTTTTTATATGTTAATTCGTAGTTTGTGTTTTTTCTAATGTTCAAGTACTATCTACCCTCTGATTGCAAACAGCTATATATGGTATCAAACGTTTTGACCAAATCACGTGTCTGTTTTTGGTTGGTTGGAAAATATTGCTTTTTAGCAATAAGCCCGCCAATGTACATATTTATTTTTTGTACATGAAGTTTCAATAAATAAATAAATAATTAACATCCAAAATAACGCTGCTTTCATAAATTGTAGTGCCCTATGCACCGTTGGGTGCGGATAAGGGTGTTATAAGAAAAAACAATTTGTATAATCAAAATAAACTTATTAAAACAAAAAAATCTTACCATTTTCTTAGCCTATTTAAAATCCATACATAAGACATTTCGAAGTGTTGCGAAATCTATAAAATAAAATAAAAAGTTTATTATTTACCTTTAAAAAAATCATTTGCACTTAAATATGGTAAAATCAAATGATTTTTAAATGACAAAAAAAACATTAAAAAATAATATATTACTTAAAAATAGTATATTGGTTAAAATAGATTTCATAAACGGGGATGTAAACTTATCATAATTTACACTACCGTTTTATTGATAAAAGTATTAACAAGTTACGCACAAGATAAAAAAATAAATCTGTTCAACTAAATTTCGTATTTAAACGTATTCATTTTCACTTGATGACAATTTATATTGCGGCCGCGGTTGACATAATGTCGCTGCATTAATTAGTTTTGTTGGCGTAATGGAAAGTGATTTTTAATCATTCTTACTTTATTGAATTACACTGAATCTAAGTAGGAAGTTAAGAGCACATGATTTTCGGTAATATTTGCGCTATACCAAAACTAAAACTAAGTACTGTTTACCGCATGCGACTTATCGCCGGAGTTGATAAGAGGCAAACTGGCCCCTTATCATTCATTTGGTACCTAACTACACCGATACGTCACAACGCAGGGCCGAATGGGATGTGTCACGAATGAAAATTTCAAACTTTTTCCTTAATCATAATCCTGTTAAAATTTCAACTAGTAACGATTTTTAGGCAGAGAGAATAGAACGCCACAACACTGTGTCTTTGCAAACATTAGTCGCCTCTTCCACGTTTATGCATCTCCTCATACATACCCGCCGATTATTTCGACTCCTAACCTGACCGCTTAAAAATACTTTAATTTCATACTATTTCTGTGAGCCTAAGCGGCTCATTATTAGAAATAGGTATCAAATTGTGGTAGAGTGGGCTCGAACCGATAAACCGATGACTCTAGAGTCCGCGACACTAACCGCGGGACCACAACCCGACATTATTATCTATTTCATATAAAATAGGTGTTATGTCGATCCCGATTTTTTTTATCCTACCCTCATCTAGGTAAAATCATTTTTTTACTATATTACCCTCGCTCAGTATCCCGTGTGTATAAAATTGTTATTTGTTTTGTTACGCTTCACAAAATTTCTGACATTTCATAATAAATATAAATTTTGAATAAATTTGCATTTCTGGCATTTTCGTTCGTTTCAAAACCGTCACTTGTGAATTTTGCTAGTGCAAATACATAATTGCTATTGTCTACGTACTAGTATAACTTGTGCATGACCACTATTCGCTGAAAAAATGTCGTTTAACTCTTAATGTCACAACACACCCGATAACTTACTAAAAAATAAGAAAAATCGAACTAGCACAATGACAGATTGAAGGCATAGTAGGGATACGTTTTTTTCCGTTTTCCATTACGTTCAAAAATAGTCCTTATAAACTTCATAATAAACTAATTTTGATTAAAATACTAATAAAATAGACTTGTTAATCTTCATTTACTTGGGTTACCCACACGTTCTTAGAAAACCAATGATTACCAGTCAATTGCGCAATTACATAGCATCGGATCAATTTTCGATCTCCAGTGTATTGAACGAATGAGAGGAAATAACGGTAAAACAAATTTATGAGGCGAATGTAAGTGGAAAAAAGAGCAGAGGAAGACCGAGAAAAACATAGCACGATCAGGTATGCCAAATACTTGAAAGCTGTCAGGTTAGGAGTCGTAACAATCGGTGGGTATGTATGAGGAGAAGCATGAACGTGGAAGATGCGAAGAATGTTTGCAAAGACATAGTGGTGTGGCGTTCTATTCTCTCTGCTTACCCCTGCGGCGAAGCGGCGTGATGGTTAGTTAGTTAGTTAGTGTATTCTTTCCAGTACCCTTGATTATAACCTAATATAAAATGTAAACCCACACACAGGCCATGCCTTTGTGGGATCTTTTTTGTATTAATATAATATTTTTGTACTTGTCATTATATTGTGTTGTGAAATGAACACAAAAAATTAAAATAAAGAAAAAATAATAATAAACCAGCGACGCTCATTGAGTGGCTATCAATTTCGAAATAAACCTTTTATTTGGTGAACAACACTGTCACTGACAATGACAGTCATTGTGTTTATTTTGTTTTTTCTTTCTTCATAATAATGAGTGCATCCAAACCCATGTCACAATATATTATATTAAATACATATGTAATTGTATTCATCATGTAAATGCTATTTTTTTATTTCCACCGATCACAATTAACCCATGAGTGCTATTATCCAATCACGGGCATTTTAAAACTGTTGTAAAGAATTTATATCCGATATTCCTATGTCACAATAGATTTCACTAAATAGTGTTGTCACCAAATAAAAGATTTATTTCGTAATTGATAGCCTCTCAGTGAGCGCCGCTGCGGCACGTGCGGAGCGGTGTGGTTTTGTTTTCTTCTTTATTTTAATTGAATATGAATTTCACAACATAATGTAATTACAAGTACAAATTTTTTATATTTTTTATTATTATTTAATATGATTACAAAAGATTTTTTTAAAGTTTTAATTCATTTTATAGACATTTCTACTTTTACAATCTTTTGAGATTAATTTGAATTAATAACGCAGTTCTCTCCAATAAAGATACTAAGTTCTCCAGCTTGGAGATGGACTTACACTTATGATTTATTGTGTATGTTTGTTAGTAATATAATTGATTTTTAATACAAAAAATATCCCTCAAAGGCATGGCCCTTGTGTGGGTATATATTTTATTTTGGGTTATAATAAAGGGTAGGTACTGGAAAGAATACAATAGTTTTTCAGTGGTATCTCGAATTACGAATTTGATTCGTTCCGAATGTGATTATAATCTCTAAACTCACTTAAAACAAGCATGCCGTACGTACAAGTAAATATGTACGTCGTGTTACAAATAAATGTTACATATTATTTATCGTGTTACAAATAGATTATTCATATTATATGACCTATTATATAGTAATGCATGCAAGCGTAGTCCGTGGGTATCTTAAAAAGTCTCATGTAGAGCATCACCTAACGTCTAAGTGACTCTGAAATCTTGCTGCGGTTTATGCAACACACTTTATCTTGTTCCTACTTTGGCTCCAACTCAACAAGTTAAGTTAGCCTATTCCTACATGTGAGCGAGTCTACTCTATTTGTTTAAAGTTACTATAATTTCGTAAATTTATTGAGTGGAAAATTCTAGGTAAAAACACTCGCGTCATGTAGAGCAGTTCGTATGTATTAACTGTATTTTCAATTTCTTACCCAACCGGCTCGAAATAAAATACAAAAACACCACCTTTCTGAGTGCACTCCTGTCTACGATAAGAATATCAATGGCGACTGACCCAAACCATAGGTTCACACTTCTTTTTTTTAATTCTGTTTTGTCGATTCCTAAATTTTGCTTTAAATTCCAGTGCCTACTAGATACTACACCAAAATGCCGCACAAATGATAGGCAGGTGCCTAATGCATAGAAACTGTCAAACGTCACCTTTTGGCGATTATCTTTTCATTGGTAAATAATAACCTATCCAATGCAAGATGTCATTTTTATTTTATTTAACGAGGGCTTTTAATAGGTCATTGGGCTTTATCAAGCCTTTCACGTCAGAACATCGCATGTCGATCGTTTTAAACATATAAAATACTTGGGCATTTTTTTTGTTTGTTTAATTAATATTTTTACAGTTACCAAAAAAATACAAATCTTCCCCTCGTAACTGCAGTAAAAAATCGATTCCTTCTGACTTATCCGCATTGAATGATGCATCAAATCGACAGTGTCAACTTTGTTAATTTACATAAAGGTGAGATGGCCAATTCTGCATTTCAGTTAATATTATGGTCCAGGATAGGTCATATTAGCATAAATAAATATTAAAAGCTAAAGTCCTCTATATTTATTTGAATGAAGGATTCGGGAAAGTAAAAAAGTAATAAAACACAGTTGTAATTTACATCAGTTATTAATAATTTAAATGGCGTACAAAAATGAATAGGAATAAATAAAAACTTATTTTTAACAATAGTATTAACATATAATTAAAATTCCCTTCCTACGTCCCCGGCACGCCGTATAGCGTAATGCCGCGGGAGTCGTCACAGTTAGATGGATCACCCTTCTTACGTAACGCGGTAATCTCCCCATTTACCCAGTCTCTCGGGCATCGCTCTTCTCCCCACACACTGGACATTAACTGGTGTAAAGGGCCAATAATGCCAGCAACGCCGCATTTCAAGAATTCCGGGTGGATACCGTCAGCACCAGGGGCAGTCCCATTTTTTTATTTCGACAAGGCGACTTTAATTTCTGCCTGTGTCGGTGGACCATCAGGTATGGCGACCGCCCGCGGAACGCTTGACGCAGCTTCCGTGGGAATATCGAGGATGGTTGGTGGAGGAGGGCGAGACTTTGTGGAAATGATCACGCCATATTTCATTCACACGATCCGCATCAGATTCGATAACTCCATTTGTGTTTTTCACAGCTCCTGGAGATATCGAATCGTGTCATTTCCTCGGGCAGCGTGTTCCGCTGTTACGATAAGAGAATCGAGATGACGGCGCTTATCGAGTCAACATGATCGTTCAACTATAAGATCTTGGCGCCTGTAGTCACCTCTGAGGGTGTCCAATTGGTAGGGGTCACTTTCCCTGTCGCTGTTCACTGTCCCTCAGTACTTTACAAAAAAATGCTCATACAGTGCTCTAAAAAACTCTTTCTCTACAATAGTGCTCTAAAAAAATACATTTTAGAAATTCAAAATAGTAGACTAATAAATTGTCTATGTAAGTAGCAATGTGAGTATGATAATAACTATTAGACGTTGTTCATAATTTGCGATGGCTAAATAAGGCTGGTTTTGAGAACATTAAAATAAAGTAATATTTTTTAAAAATAAAAAACTTGAAACGTAATAATTAACAGTACATGTTCTAAGCGTCAAAGGCAATCAATATATTTGCGACACTTTGTTTTGTTCAGACAATTTCATTAAATTAACATTAAGATGTGTGTGAATACCTCCATGAATTATTTTCGGGCAATTTTAAAGTTCCCATTTTTAAAACAACAAAAAAAATTCATAATGAAAAATTATAAGACATTTTTCAATCAATCAATTTGTACTATTTAAAACTAAATGGTTAGACAAATAATTAACAGGTGAAGGAATCATATGAAACAAAGTGCATTCTACTGGTCTCTATCCACACCCGAGTGGTGCATAGGACACCACATTAGTTTGATGCTGTGTTAACTCGATCATAATCGCATGAGATATAGCAAAATGATTTAATTATAACTGTATAAATAATTTATTTATTAACACTAAAATTAATATCTCAACAAAGACGAATAAGGTTATTGAGAATGGAATATAGAAGTCTGGGTATTTACAGTGCTGTTGTTGACAAGTTTAAGCGATTGGCTGGATTAAGTGACCGCTTAAACCAGCCAATGACAGATATTCTTTTATGATCTCAAAAAACTTTTTCATTTATGTTGACATATTAATGAAAATGTGGTAAAATCTGGTTTTATAAGTGAAGATTTCGACACACTCGACAATTCGATGCATTATGTCTGATCGAGTCATTCAAATTGAAATTGTGAATGCGGTACAACTATTACAATATTTTGAGATGATTTTTATAGCTTATACATATTATTATTTGATCAAGAATTTTTTTAAAGATACAATATTGATTTCTGTTGACGCATAAAGAACTAATTTTTGAACACATAAAATTAAAATTTGTTCTAAAATTGGGTGGTGGAATAACTATATAAATAAATTAGTCAATTGTTAAAAATAACACCATAGTTTAATGTCGATGCTGCGAGTGTTCCATATCGAGCTAAACTGGTTCTGAGGTAGGAGTCCCGCAACACTTGTACGGAGTCGGAATGAGGAAATAATAAATCCAGAGTTATTTCTAATAAATAAAGACTCTAAGATATCTGACAAGAGTCTACGAGACGGAATAAGAAACACCGGGATAAGGGAAATATGCAACATAAAAGATGTCGTAAGGTGGGGACTTCCCCAACGAAGGAGACAATGGTATGGTGATGATGAATCGACAGCCGGGAATGGATATTGCAGGTGGCCAATCCCTCTTAAAAACAGGCCACAAGGCCTACACCAACAGGAAGAAGAAATAATTCTGTCTTTTCTTACTGACATTAGGCCGGCGCAGAATGTAAAACTACACTTCCCTTAAGTATCAATCGACCGTACGAGTAGAAATACCTTTCCAGTCCTTAGTGTGTTAAGAAAGGAGAGATACAAAGGAATGTGAACTTGAGATGGGTATAATTAAACCCTGTTTTTCAAAATTACAGGCCACATGAAAATAGCATAAGCAGAGCTGTTTGTTTAAATAAAATGCATACATATAATAGAAAAATCAATTTTAAAACGGTCAATTATAATTGTTTATCTTGGGCCAACCCATACGAGGACAATCTTCGTACTCGAGGGAGGAAATAGAAGAGGGAAAGGAGATAAGAGGTAATGACTGGGACACCCGAGGATGCATCATCTTGTACTAGCTTGTGTGATGTAAGACACTGCTCCTTTTCTGTCACTCATAATGCAAACTCATTTGAATGCTTCAAAACATTGTGAGTTTTATAATTCATTCCTCAAATTTTACTATGAAAACATTCTAGCCATTTTTTAATTTAGTTTTACTTGATAAATACCGCTGTTTCTTAAAATCTATCGTAACACGTGTTTGGATGTATCATTTTAGATATTAAGAAACAATGACTGAGTAAAACATTTAGCGATTGTGGAATCAATCAATGAAAACATTATAGTTTAAGGTTATTTCTGAATTAAAATGAGGATTCAATATTTAGTAATGGCAACTCGCTTTTCGACGTAGGAACACATCGCAAGATCGACATCATAAGTTAGTCAAATTAATTTTGATGTCTCGATGGATAAAATCAATTTGAAATAATGAAATGGCATGCGTGAGTTTCAAATAACATAAATAATATTTACAAATTATAATGGTAAAACTTAATAATAAATATGTACATAAACTTATGACAAATTGAGATTACGCATTAAACTAAACTAAGATTACTACTTATTTGGGAGATAAGTAAACTTAAACGTATTATTTTTAAATCTGCGATGGCAATGTATGTACATATTGTTTGTTAGAAATTATTTCTAAGTCTGCGGTGTATAATATTCCGATGCACGGCAAACGTTAAAAAGAAATGCTTTTTTTCAAATGGCACAGAAACTTTGTAAACTGAGACAATTTTCGAGGCCATACTCAGAAGGGACTGCAAACAATTACGACAACGACAATACATTCGGCAATCTCTAATATTTCTAGCACTCGGTGGCTTAATCTCAAACAATATGAAAACTAGACAGTGGCGTAATCCGTAGAATTTTATTTTATTTTTTAAAAAAGTAAACGTTCCTCTATATAATTGTTCCGCAAAGCGTGTGCCTTTAGTTGGTGCGCTGCGGAAAAAAGTCTAGTTTTGTGAAAATAACACAATTGTTCCAAGTTTTGACTGCCTGTGCTCAGTTAAGTAGGCTCACATTTGGCATTAAAAATAATATGTTAAATATGTTACCATAATATGGTAAATATGCACCTCTGAAATGTCTTAATTTGGTAGGTGTACCTTGAATATAAAAAGTTTGCGGAACACTGCTCTATATTATGTCTGAAACACAATAAGACCATGTAATAGGTATTTGGGAGAGGAATGCAAGTGGCTTTATATACAATACAAAACAGCAATGAGATTGATAATAATTTAATTCATTCATCCTACCATAATAGTAGAATGTAAAAACGCAAATATATGATCAATATCATAGCTAAATACAAAAGAGTATCATTAAGCTCTGTATACTTAACTTTCATATTGCTTGATCAGATCACCAACCGAAATAGATTTAAAAAAATTCAATTAAAGATTGCCAATAAGTAAAATCATTGTACATATAAGAATGACATATGTTTTGCATAAGAATGGTGATAATATAAATATTTAAAAAAAAAAAACATTAGTTGATTTGTATTTGAATTATTATAAATGTATGTGTAAAAATACAAAAACTTAGTATTTCATAAAATGAACAGGAAAACAGATCTATTTTTTAAAATTATTGTGTCCCTTTTGAGGTGACCTCGTTTCGTAATAGACAATTGTAAAAAAATGCCTCATTTCATACTAATTATGAAGGATATTTTGTATTTTCGAGTTGGCGAACAATGCCTCCCATATTTCCTTAAGTTTACGTATGTACTAAAGTAAAACTTAAGAAATTTTAAAGCTTCTGAATTTGTACAAATCATATTTAAGAAAGAAAATAAAACATTAAAAATAATATGTAACTTTAGCCATAAATATAGAACAGTTTTTATATCTCTTTCCTATGATATTTAAACCTAATAGCTCTGAAGACTCCTAGAACTAATACGCAAACCCTGCTGCGAAAAATTTTGCGACACTGTAATTCGAGTATTTTGGAAACAAAAAATACGATTGAATTTGAATAATCAACCGCGGATATATCACTGGGTGGATATTGACTCGTAAATAATTAAATGAAAATGTGATTTATCTTTATCACAAAGGTATAAAACATTTTCTTATTCCAACGAAAAAATATAAAGAAGCGTAAAATACATTTTTACAGCGGAATTTCATAAAAAATTGCCAGTAAAAACTAGTCATCAGACCATGTCAAAGAAGAAATAAATCCTTGAGACATATTTAAAACAAAACTAACTTTATAACATACTAGACGAGTAAAATGGTTCCATATGTATAAAATTTATAATGCGCAGTTTACCAAATCTTTCTGCGAGGCTCATATATTAGATCTAGGAGGCACTGTCAAACTCGACAAACATAACCACGGAACGCCTTCCAACAAACCTCAACACTATAAAATTTGTAGATAAAAATTTCAAATGAAATTAGATTTTTTTTTGTAATATTACATGGCCCAGCAAATAAACATTACAAAATTGTGACAAATACAAATCATTAAAAAATACATACATAATTTTATTTTTGAAATGATATCAATGAAAGACATAATTTTATTTTTGGTAGTTGAACAGCATAATGATCGAAGATGAGTGATGAATCAAAATTTGTTACAGTTAAAAATATAACGAGAATGTTTTTATTTTTATTAGATCTTTTTATTAGAAACATATGGTATTTGTATATGTATATTTAGATGTATATATGTACACCTACATATACATATATTGTATTTGTGTTCCTAATAAAAAATCTCATAAAAATTGTCATGAACGTTCAATGAATTTCATCCTATATACGTATGATTGTATGCCAAAATATCCCGAGTATTTTAAAAATAATATAGTGGGAATTTTCAATGATTGTATTTAAAAATACTATTATCTATCGATGATGTATAAAAAAATGGGTTCAAATAAAATATAATAGTACTGGAAAAATAAAAATGAAACGAGTTAACGGTAGTTTTACCAGGAAAACATAAACGCAAACTGCGCGAGTATAACAGAGTACCGCAGTTTTCTTCTTCGCAGGAATCTCAGCATTGATGGAATCTTACAAGTGGAAAGTCAATGGATGAGATTGGGTATTTTTATTTCGACTAAGAATATCGAAATATTCAAAACCAAAATAAATCCGGTAAAAATGGCGGGAGATGAGCGCCGGAACGAGAATTCAGTTCGCGTACGATAAATAGATGGAACATTAGGAAAAAACTTTACACATTAAGATTTAATAAAAATGAGAATCAAAATTCCTTAATTATTACGATAATAATAATTTGTAAAAAGATAGATAATTTCTAGAAATAACACTGTGAAAAAAATATACCTCTCGCTCGTATTATTTTCAAAATTGTTTTTGTTTGCATATCCGAAAGCCGCCGACAATGCCTCGCATCACAGTTATTAGCACCTTTTATAGTAGTTCCGGAACTCTTCCCTTCTGTCTCCGTCTCGCGCGTCGCCATTCCTCACTACTACACGTACACTATGTATACACGCGTACATAATTACGCTTAATCTACGAGACCGCAACTCCACAACGCTCGCCTCAATAGATGGGGGCTATTCTGACAGCGTCCGCGTTGCCTTTCGACTTCTTCTTGAAGAAGGACAGGGCCGACTGGGATTTGGGAACCGATTCCCCGGGAGCTTCGGCGGTTCCGAGAGCCCCGTCGACGCTGTTGGTCTTCTTGTTCGACGGTTTGGACTTGACCGGGATAGATTTCCGCTGGCTGCTCTTCCTGGAGAAGAATCCGGAATCCTCCTTGGCCTTCTTTTTCAAGGAGGCGCCGTCTCCTTCCGCCTCGGCGATGGCGTCGGCACTGTCCACGCTCGCCTCCCGCATGTCCATGGTCGACTTCCGCACGTTGTTCTCCGTGTCGCCGTATTCGTCGCAATTGCTTCGAGATCTGGATTCCGGGAAGGCCCCGGGAGCGCCGGTCCTGTCCTCCGCGAGGTCGCCGTCCTCCACTATCCGCAGGGGGAACTGGAAAGCGGCCGCATCCTCGCTGCCCTTCGGCTCGTACTGCTCCAGGCACTTGTGTTCCCGGACCGATTCTTCGGCGCCTGTTCCCGGCTTGGCTCTCTCTCGGTACTTCTGCTTGACGGATTCCTTAGGGGGGTAGCCGGGTCTGGTGGGAGAGCCGTACTGGGCTCTCTGCGGTACCGGCGGCGGGATGTCTTCGTCGGTTTCCTCTTCTTTTCTTTTCGCCGCGCTGGAAAAATCCGACATCAACTCGTACTCGCGGCAATGGAATTGAGATTTTTCCGCAATTTCTTCGGGCGTGATCTCCGCCGATCCGGGTTTATACGTGGGCGACAACGGTAAACCGGATTTAGATTTGGTTTCCTTCTCGGGTATTTTGGGTCTCACTTCGACATACTCGCAGGTAGGAGGGGAGGTTCTCTCGGGATCGGCGCAGTTCATCTTGAGGTAGCCGCCGCCGGGCACAGGGTTGTCGGGGTCCGCGGCGCCGGCGCTGACGTAGAGACTGTTGAGGAGGCTCCTGGCGTCGGGTCTGGGCGCGGCCTGGTCGGGCGGGGCGTGGGCGAGGGGGGGCGGGGCGGGGGACAGGGAGGGCGGGAACATGCGGAAGGGGGAGGCGCCGCCCGCGCTTGCGCCCCCGAACACCACCTGCGGAGCGCGCTCGCGGAGATTCAGGTAGTTGTCGTCTCCAATCGGAGCTTGTCTGTAACAATACAATTGTTCCATTCAATAATCGGGTTTCTTAACTTAGATTATGCGGCATTCACACAAGGACAAAGATTGACAGCTGAGCCCAGCTAGTAATGCAGAACATGACTGATGGGATGTGAATGGAGCTCAGATACCGGATTCAATTCCCAAGGGATGGAATATTTTAAAGCGAGAAAACAGATAAGAGTGGATAGGAATGGGAACTCACTTGCTGCCGAGCTTCTTCTCGCGGTCCTCGAGTCGCTGCGAGGCGCGGTGCTTGCCCTCCAGCTCGTAGTACACCTTCTTCAGCTCCTTCAGGGTGCGCTGGTAGGAGACCAGGTCCTCGCAGCCCTCCACCGCCGCGCCTGGCGAGCTCGCTGCCAAACAGAAACCTTCTTTAGCCACATAAATACCACTCGTCCGCAAACCTTATAGCCTTGGCATCTATGTGCACAAATGAATTGATGAATTAATATTATTTTTAAGATTACAAAACACATGGAGTAGTAAGTAGCTCTTATAATACTAAAATTCATATATCGCTCACTCCTTTCAAGAACGTCGTAAATCAAAAATCGTCAATTTTCAGTTATGCATGTTTCCCAGCAAAAGAGGCATATTTTTAACTTAATATTTACTTGCTACAGGGCAGAAAGTGTTGTTTTTTTAATTCTGAAGAGAATGCATTTTTTAATTATTTTTTTAAATATACCAAATATTTTTCAAATGGAGAAAAAACCCAGGTTTTACCTAAAAAGATCTGTCTAACAGTAAAAAGTTCAATAAGTGGCTTGATATTTATTTTTAATACATTGTATTATATTGTTAAACGTTAAAAACGTTCTGCTGAAAAATCAAGTTTTTTGATTTATGACATTCTTGAAAGTGAGCGATATGGGGGATTTGGATCCCCCAGTTGGAGCCGGCCAGGTTGACAAGTAAGCATTGAGGAGTTTTCAAGTAAGATTTCTCACAGATTTTGAGGTCGATCTTCTCGATGTCCCGGATGACGGACATGACGAGGCAGTGGATCCGCTGCAGGTCCCGCGAGGGGTCGAGGCGCAGCCGGAACTCGGGCGGCGGCGAGCGGGCCACGGCCGGCGCCGGCGAGCACCCCGCCGCCTCCAGCTTGCTGCTCGAGCAGCTGCAACGAGAGGGGAACGTGAATGTTATTGTCTGTAAAGTCGTTATATTATAACCCGATGGCTGCCAGAGATGAGATATCTCGGAAGCTATAAAAACATGCCTATCAGACAAAAATTTGAAACTGGTTTAACGTAACAATAAAACTCTAACAATCGATGCAGAATATAATATTTGGTAAGTGAATCATTATTTAATAAACATAATAACAAAAAATTTTTTGGACAATTTTTATTTTTACAAAAAATACCCGGCCTGCTGAACATTCTGTTTTCTTTCTTTAAACCCTTATTCGCACCCCAATGGTGTATAGGGCACTGCATCATATAAACGCAGTATTATCTTGATTGTTAACACATGAAGGAAAGGTGATCAGCCCTCCGCTTCAGGTGCCAGTCCAGGGAAATATGGAATAAATATTAGAGTGAAAAAATCACTTATATTTATTTGACCCCCCTAGGAATCGAACCCGGGACCTCCAGAACGGTAGCCGAGTGTGCTGACCATTACACTACGGAGGCAGAGGCGGCTTTGTGACTTAGTGTGACAAAATATGAAACTGGTTTAACGTAAGAATAAGACTAACAATCGATGCAGGATATAATACTTGGAAAGTAAATTATTATTTAATAAACATAACAATATCAACAAAAAAATATTTAGAAAATATTTATTTTTACAAAAAATACCCGGCCTGCTGAGCACTGCAGCGTAATTTATTTGCAGCCATGAAAAGGTTAAAGATGTTATGTTATGGCCACTTCAAAGAAATATGAGCGTACATGAACACCCGCTTCTAAAATGGCACTTGTACTGCCATCTGTGCTTGTATTTAAACACTAAAACCACACACATACTTGAAACAAATCTTTGTGTGACATTATCGTAATGATGCTGTCTAAGAAAACCCACAAATACAAAGATAATTTTGATATAAAACATCTCTAGTGGTCTAAATATTTTTTTATTCAATAAAATATGTTGCTTATAGCATTTTGCCCATGATAAAACCAAAATAAAAAGACTCCATTCCAAACGGCCAACTGTAAAGGGCATCCCATCATGACCGAGTGACTGGTCATTGGGAATCAGAGGGGAGTGGGTAGTGGGTAGTGGGTAGTGGAGAGTGAGAGACAGAGGGCAGGCGGTTACCAGGTCCAGCGGCCGAGGGAGTAGGCGCCCGGGTGGCACATCTGCGCGGGCGGGCGGTGGCCCTCGCACAGCTTGCTCAGCAGGTCGAACCACTCCTTCCGCTCCAGGCAGTTCCCCGCCTGCACGTACAGCACCCGGTTCTGGTACCCTGGGGACATTCCAAGCGAGGCGTTATTCATTCCGTCACCTCCATAGCTACACCGACTGCGCTGGCGACGTTTTCTCCAAAGGGTAGATGATAAACTCGGTGCTTATTTTATTAACGGCTAATGCCTTTTACAATAACAACACATTGACTGCAAAATTAGAAAAAAAAAGATCCTTGGGGCCACAACTGTAAACAGACTGCATACAAATCGCTCATTCCTTTCAAGAACGTCATAAATCAAAAAACTTGATTTTTCAGGAGAACGTTTTTAAAGTTTAACAATATAATACAATGTATTAAAAATAAACATCAAGCCACGTTTTGAACTTTTTACTGTTCAACAGATCTTTTTAGGCAAAACCTGAAGATTCTTTCTCCATTTGAAAATATTTATTATGTTTCAAAAAAATAATTGAACAATACCTTTTCTTATAAATGCAAAAACAACACTTTCTGCCCTGTAGCAGGTAAATATTAAGTTAAAAATATGCCTCTTTTGCTGGGATATATTACATTTTCAGGGCATTCCGAAAACAAGCACAACTGAAAATTGAAAATTTTTGATTTATGACGTTCTTGAAAGGAGTGAGCGATATGTATAAATGTATAGAAATTGTATTATGTTGTACTGAAAAATGTAACTATATTAAATAAACAAATAATGTTTAGTAGCGATAAATGGATAATTACCAATCTGGAACATGTTGTTCATCTTGAGGTTGTGGGTCTCGGTCACCTCCTGCACGGACACGATGTCGGCCAGCGGGATGGAGCAGAGTGGCTGCTTGCCCTTGGCCTTGGAGTAGCTGAGCTCGCAGCTGGTGAGCCGGAAGTGGCGCTGCTTCAGCCCCGCGCGCCCGAAGCGCTGGTTCTGCGCCTTCTTGATCATGCTCCTGCACACCCGACACTTAGTAAGTACCGCACGTCTCGCTTCACATACGGTGGAACCTCTCGTAAACCAGGCTATACCCCGACCAATATTCCCTTTTTTAAACCAGCCTATGATGGTCGTAAGCCCCGTAAATGCCCAGACTTACATATTCTTCTTCATCTTTGTTGAGATGTCAAAAAAATTATATGATAGGAACTATTTTATTTAGTTGTTTGAGTTCCAATATGTATATGATAAATCGAAACTTAATTTTCTTTAAACCCAGGTAATATCTAAATAATTGAATTTTATGCTTAAAATACTGTTTTTGTATTGAAAAGTAAAGTTTTTCTCCTAAGTAAATACATTTATAGTTTGGAAAAAAAATTAAAAGATAATGAATTGAAACAATGGTAAAAATAACTTTTCAATATAAATTTTAAAGAAAAGTCAAATGACAACATATCGAAGTCGTACAGGAGAAAGTGACCAACTAACAAAACGTAAAATGTTTAGGAGGGCCATTTGAGTCACTTTTGCTTGGCAAGAAAATAAACATCAATGCAGTTAGTCATTTTTAACAAGTCAATATATTATACTTCCAAGCTTAAAATCCTTTGGGATTTTTTCAGGGCAATATTAAGCTTGTAAGATATCAAATAGTCAATGATCACGTTTTTATTAACAAATACACTTGGTCACTTTCTTCTGTATGACTACGATATATTCTAAAAAAAAAATGCATACGGAAGCACGATCTACATCTAGCGCGGCCGTCCGTTCAGAATTTAAACAACTGAGATCTCAGTCTTAATTGAACCTGCAATGGAATTGGAACAACTTACCCATTCCTACGCGCAGTGCGCAGAAAGCGAGAAATATACAAAATACAAACATATTAATAAAATTTCCACGTGAGTATCTAAAAGTATCCTATGCAGCGAGCGATGTTGCGGAACTTACCCTTCTTTAAGCAGAATGGGGGTATCTTGCATGGTGCTATTCTGCGTCTCCGTGCTGGAAGATATGATCTCTAGGAATTGCTTGATGGCCTGTTCCTGAAAACAATCATAAAAATTCAAAATTAAAATTTCTTGAATGTTTTTCGCAGATACTTTGTGGCACATTTTATAAACTTTACAAAATTAAACAAATTTGTTTTAACCACTTTTTTATTGGTACACTTTATCCAACCGATTTGAAGATATGAACCTTGTCATCATCAGGGTTTATGTACTAAATTCTAAAACATTGAAATACTCAGAATTAATAACCCTTCCCTTACCAAAAACTTCCACGCACTCTATAATAAAATTTTATAATGAAAATAGCCGTAATTTTAAATTTTTTACTACATACTACAATCACGCCGTTACACCGCAGGGGTAGACAGAAAGGATGGAACGCCACACTCTTCTGTCCTGACATACACTCCTCGCCTCCTTCACATCCATACGTGCATAGTGTTTATACATGTATGGATGTGCGTGCTAGTTGTACATGCCCTCGGATTACGCAGACTTTTGACGCCACCAGATTTTAGGTTCCGATTGATCGATTAATTTGTTACAGTAAATTTTGCTGAATCTGTCCGCCTCCGTAGTGTAACGATCAGCACGCTGGGCTACCGTACTGAAGGTCCCGGGTTCGATTCACAGGGGGGAAGTCAAATAAATATTGATTTTTTCACTCTAATATTTATTCGATATTACCCTAGACTGGAACCTGAAGCGAAGGGCTGATCACCTTTCACTGGATTTATATGATTTTTGTGTAGTTTTAAGTGTATAAATAGTGCTATGGTAGTGAAGGGTAGTACTGTTTGTATGCTGTGGTATTGATTGTCCTGACGAAGAGACGGGTACGTCTCGAAACCGGTATACATAAAAATCTCAGTGAGTGGTTATATACATACTAATATTACTAACATTTTTGTAATAAAATAAATTGAATCCCTGGGGGGGGGGGGTGTACTCACATGTTTCTTGGGACAGAAGCGCTTGTAAAGGGTGACCATATACTCTTCCTTGTAGGTCTGCGAGCTGACCAGGTTGCTGAGGGACTGGATAGTCTTAGAGATCAGCGTCAGGGTCCGGTTGGTCTGCGGATCCTGCAACAAACCAGCACTCGGTGTCACCATATCCATACAAGACACACGCCACATGCAAATGATGCAAGTTGACCAGATATTTCAACGTATTGTCTTTGTAGACTGTCGGGGTCAGCTCTCCTCATCCTCAGGTTCTTCTGTCTCGGGCAATATCACCTAGGCCATGTTTTCTCTCTACACTATCCATGAACTTTTTGGTCTTCCTCTAGATGTCATTTGAAGAAGATTCACAGCAATTGCCTGGTTCACAGTATGATCAGGTTCTCTGCGTCCTATGTGCCCATACCACCTCAATTGCAATTGAAATAAATAATAAAGTGTGCGCGTGTGTGCCGTGCTTTGTGTACAAGCGCACGCGGCTTCATACTGTTTCCGCCAATCTCCTTTTAGTATGGCGCAAGTCGTTCTTCTGGGTGGTCGTGCTGTTGGCCAGCTATGACGGCTACTTGCGATGTATTTTTTTGTTATATTATTTTGAGAAATAAAAAGACTTTTTTTGATCCACTCACATTGGTTACATCCAAATAATCACATGGCTCACTCCTTTCAAGAATGTCATAAATCAAAAATTTACAATTTTCAATTGTGCATGCTTTCGGAATGCTCAGAAAATGTACTATATCCCAGCAAAAGCGGCATATTTTTAACTTAATATTTACCCGCTACAGGGCAGAAAGTGTTGTTTTTGCATTTTGAAGAAAAGGTATTGTTTGATTATTTTTTTTTTAATACACTAAATATTTTTCAAATGGAGAAAAAACCTTCAGGTTTTACCTAAAAAGATCTGTTGCACAGTAAAAAGTTCAGTAAGTGGCTTGATATTTATTTTTAACTAGTTTTTAATACATTGTATTATATTTTTAACTTTAAAAATGTTCTCCTGAAAAATCAGTTTTTTATATAACGTTGTTGAAAGGAGTGAGCGATTTATGGTATTAAACGTTGTGATTAATATCACTAGTCTGTTTTTGGTTGGTTCAGGTTTTTTGATTTATGACGTTCTTGAAAGGAGTGAGCGACATGTCAGTGGATCAAAAAACAAAGTCTTTTTATTTCTCAAAATATTATATCAATATGATATTGAAAACATTTTTTTTTTTTTTTTTGATACTTACCAGAGCTAACTTCAACTGTGGTCGGTAGAAACAACATTTAGGATTATTGCCATTATTCCCTTGAGGTTTGGTTACATTAGTACACACTTACGATCTGGTCGGTGGTGAGGTGGAAGAGGCGCGGGCCGAGGATGGCAGGCGCGAAGAAGCGCAGGAAGATGAAGCCGGACACGACGGAGTAGCGCACCTCGGAGTTGCGCGGGAAGCGCTGTGCTGCGCTCTGCCGCAGTGCGTCGAACAGGCGGCACATCACGGCGGGGCAGTGTAAGAACGACTGCGTGATCGCCTCCAGGAACTGCACCGATAATCACCACATCTCTCAATCTACTCGATATACTCTTACCATACCAAATTCGGTTGAAAATTGTTTCAATATAATAATGTTTAAAACTCCACCTCCGTAGTGTAATGGTCAGCACGCTCGGCTACCGTTCTGGAGGTCCCGGGTTCGATTCCCAGGAGGGGTCAAATATATATAAGTTATTTTTTCACTCTTATATTTATTCAATATTAACCTGGACTGGTACCTGAAGTGGAGGGCTTATCACCTTTCCTTCGTGTGTTAAAGATCAAGATAACACTGTGTTTATATGATGCAGTGCGCTATGCACCATTGGGGTGGGGATAAGGGTTTGAATTGAAAAATATTAAGATAACACTGTGTTTATGTAATGCAGTGCCCTATGCACCATTGGGGTGCGGATAAGGATTTGAATTGAAAAATATTAAGATAACACTGTGTTTATGTAATGCAGTGCCCTATGCACCATTGGGGTGCGGATAAGGGTTTGAATTGAAAAATATTAAGATAACACTGTGTTTATGTATTGCAGTGCCCTATGCACCGTTGGGGTGCGGATAAGGGTTTGAATTGAAAAATATTAAGATAACACTGTGTTTGTATAATGCAGTGCCCTATGCACCGTTGGGGTGCGGATAGTAGTGAGGATGGGATAGTGACCTTCTCGACGTACTCCTGGAGATTGGCCATGTTGGCGTCCACGGCGGCGGGGTCCTTGACGTTGGAGGGGTTGATCTCGCAGGGCCGGCGCTCCCGCATGACGAGCTCCAGCGCGGGCTGCAGCGTCTGCTGCAGGTAGCTCAGCCCCGTGAGCCGCATGGCCTCGTCCATCATCTTGGACACCAGCGTGTTGCCCCGGAATATGGTCGTCGGGTCCCTGCGTACGCACACACACACCCTCTCCATCAACAAAACTCATATTACCGTAAATACAAATACATATCATCCATTCTCAAAACATATTATAAATATTTAAAACATTTACTTTGTGGTTAGTCATTTTTACTTTTATATTTTTTTACAAAAATGTTAGTAATACATATCGTAGTCGAACAGGAGAAAGTGACCTAACAAAGCGTAAAATGTTCAGGAGGGCCATTTAAGTCACTTTTGCTCGGCAAGAAAATAAACATCAATGCAGTTAGTCATTTTCAACAAGTCAATATATTAAGCTTAAAATCCTTGAGGATTTTTTTCAGGGCAATATTTGGCTAGTAAGATATCAAATAGTGAATGTTCACATTTTTGTAAAAAAATGCACTTGGTCACTTTCTCTTGTATGACTACGATATTAGTAGCAAGGTGAGTAGTTATATACTAATATTACTAACATTTAAAAAAAAAAAAAAATATTACTCCAATTAACACGTTCCATGCTAGCTATAATTAGAAGATATTTCATGTCACGCTGAGAATGTTAGGCTCTTCTAAAGTAAGTAAATAATATGTAAAATGAATTGAAATCAAGGTAAGAATACCGTCCGCACCCTTTTATGCCATTACAAATGCAGTAACTTCATCCCAGGTATAAAAGGACAGTTATTTTTTCAAGGGCGAGCGAATCAAAGCCATGTTTACAGGAGCAAATTTTTTTTACTGGAAAGGTTGTTTATAATTTTGAACTATCCCGTTTCAAAGGGAGTATAAATTTGAATGTTCGTGTAATTGTACCACATAATACAATGATTAAAGAAAACACTTGTTTTTTACCACTTGAGTTTTATTATAGACTACATGTTTCAGAAGTTAAACTTCCATCATTCAGGTCTGTATAATAACTAAAATATAAAATATAAAATCCATTTCCATTTTTCCTTTGTTTTCAAACTCCGTCCCTTGACTAACCCCTTCCCCTTACTTTCCACTCTCCTTATTTATAGAACAATTTTATATTTTATATTTTAGTTATCATACAGACCTGAATGATGGATGTTTAACTTCTGAAACATGTAGTCCATAATAAAACTCAAGTGGTAAAAAACAAGTGTTTTCTTTAATCATTGTAACATGTCTTACCACAAAGTTAATGCCGAAACAATAAATAAAGTACCTCATAATGTTACAAAAGTAACAAACAAACATTGGATTTTATCTGGTGAATTTTTCCATTCATATTTGGCATTTTTGTCTTGGCGTATCGCCGTTCCAACACGCAACATCATAATGTATCTATCCCCACAGTTTAGTCATCGGTGGTACATCGTCAATTTGCACGCGTGTGCATTGTGTTCCCGATACGCAAACGTTATTTGGCAAATACATGCGGAGTGTTTTTACAGTCTTTGGCAAAATCATCACCAAACAACTGGAAAAAGGACTACCTGAACACTGCTCGGGTTAGTCAATAAAAACAAATACATAATTATATTTGGCTCGGGCAAATCAATACGGTCAGGAAATGGAAAGAAGGGGAAGAGACCTATATCCAGCAGTGGAGGACAGAGTGTTCATGAAGAAGAATAAGAAGAAGACATTAAGGAAAATATCAAATAAACTATTCCATCTACATTAATTAAATCTTATTAATGTAAACACACTGAGGATGGCAAGGGTATTTTTACCTTCTAATCTGGCCTCATTTCAAAGTCAGAAATGAAGGAATTATTTCATATTTTTTATGAATATTTTGTACCAATATCTATATTAAGGTCTTAACTATATGATGATAATTATCGAATCCCGTTGTCAGCGATCTGTACGCGTAAAAATACCCATCCTTAGTGTGTTAAAACAAATTTTGAGTGATGTCATTGTAATGAATAATACAATGTAATTTAATGTCCTAATATGTACTCCTCTTCATCTGTGCCGAGATCAAAAAATAGATAATCATAACTCACGAGAGGGTGGAGAGTTCGGCGTCGGCCAGCGCCTTGACGACGGGCACCAGCAGGTCCTCGTGCGCGAAGAGCCGCACCAGCGGCTGCGCCACGTCGGCCTTGCTGCCCACCAGCTCGCCCAGGATGCACACGGCCGAGGCGGCCACGGGCGGCGCGCCCGCCCGGGGCGCCGCGGCGCGCAGCAGCAGCCCCTTCAGGCCCTCGTAGGCCGGCGGCGGCAGGATGCGGTCCAGCGTGTGCTGCAGCGTCAGGCGCACCGAGCCCAGCGCGGCACCCGTCACCGAGGAGTACGCCGTGCCCGTGGGCGTGGCGCCGCGCGGATCCCGCTGCCCGCTGCGCGACCGCAGGAAGTACCTGCAAGCAACCGCATATTAGCTTCTTCTTCATCTTCTTTTTATAGATCCTCAGGATCTGTTTGTGCCTCCGCCTGTCGCTCTCGGGGTGTTGACTCTCAGCTATCTTTCCACTTTTTTGGAGGTCTGCCTGGGGATCTACGTCCTTCAGGGTTTCCTTGAAGGGCGATATGTGGAAGTCTGTTTTCTGACATCCTGTTCACATGCTCATTAGCGAATGTGGATAAACACCATGACGAGGAGCTCCACAAGCTGCTCTCTTGCCCGACATCTTGGCCATGCTCCGACTCACCAAGACCAAGGAAAAGGGGCAATAGTATGGCTCCTTCACTTCCCCAGACTCGGCCGGTTGACCACGTATCTTTGAATAATTTGTATGTCTATCATTATCATTTTCATATCATAATTCACATCTGAGTAAGCGCCCTTGAGGTAGTATATTACGAAAATGGCACTATATAACTAACTAACTAACTAACCATCACGCCGCTTCTCCGCAGGGGTAGGCAGAGAGAATAGAACGCCACATCACTCTGTCCTTGCAAAAATTCTTCGCCTCTTCCACGTTCATGCATCGCCTCATACATACCCGCCGATTGTTTCGACTCCTAACCCGACCACTTTCAAGTATTTGGCATATTTGATCGTGCCAAGTTTTTCTCGGTCTTCCTCTGCTCCTTTTTCCAATTACATTCGCCTCATAAATTTGTTTTACCGTTCTTTCCTCACTCATTCGTTCTACATGTCCAAACTATCTCAACACACCTTTCTTAATTTTATCGATAATGCTTGTCTCAGCTTTGCATTCCTTCCTAATTTCACTATTCGAACATCTATCATACATCGTTTTGTCGCACGTTCTTCTGAGAGATCGCATTTTGACTGCATTCAGTCTACTTTCATCCTTCTTTTGCCAACTCCATGTTTCACTACCATACATTAGGGTCGGAACCGGGACTCCGTTGTGTACTGCCAGTTTCGCATTTGCTTATAGGTTTTATAAATTACTATATAAATTATCCAAAATGAATATTATGATTTTAATTAGTACTGACCAGGCGCTGGTGTTGAGGGCCGGCGCACAGGGCTCGTGGGGGCGCAGGGGCGTGCGCACCTCCCCCAGGAAGATGGAGCCCCCGCCGGCCAGCGCGCCCGCCGTGTCGTGCCACAGCGACACGCACACCTCGCTGGCCTCCGCCTCCGCCCAGCCGCCTCGCGAGCACACCTGCGCACACAACACAACATCTGGATTACCCGCGTCTCCACATGGATGGAGAACAATTGTGGAGGTCCTCACCAAAACGTTACGTTTCCATTATAAATGATAATAATCAGGAATTCTAGCTTTTAAAATTGTTAGGTTAGGTTAGGTTAGGTTAGGTTAGGTTAGGTTAGGTTAGGTGCGATTTAATGATTTCATATTGGTTTAACACAGGATTGGTCACGTTTTGTAGCAACTTTAATTAAGATTTTGATAGAATACAGTAAACAGAACAGATTTGTATTCAACGGATATTTTTGTGCAATATTGAAAATGTAACTTTTTGGTGAGGACCTCCACGCTTGTTTTTTACCACTTGAGTTATATTTATTTTATAATTGCAATATAACTTTGTTTTAAAATCACTATTAATATTTTATTTTAATAATAATAATAATAATAAGACCCTTATCCGCACCCCAATGATGCATAGGGCACTGCGTCATATAAACGCAGTGTTATCTTGATCGTTTACACATGAAGGAAAGGTGATCAGCCCTCCGCTTCAGGTACCAGTCCAGGGTTATAATATTGAATAAATATTACAGTGAAAAAATCACTTATATTTATTTTACCCCCCTTGGGAATCGAACCCAGGACCTCCAGAACGGTAGCCGAGCGTGCTGACCATTACACTACGGAGGCGGACAATATTTTATTTTAACCTAATTATATTGTTTACCAGTTTAGAAGCCAACCGGTTCTTTTTCAAGACTGATTAATACTAAAACACTATCTATGTATTTATTTTAAATCAAACACAGATTTTTTGAGTCTACTAAGTTGTATTTTATTAACAAAAAACACATAAATAATTATATTGTGACTATTGTTTCGCCTTGTTAGGGCATTATCAAACGAATGACATTCGTTTGATAATGCCCTAACAAGGCGAAACAATTGTCACAATATAATTTTTTATGTGTTTTTTGTTAATAAAATACAATTTAGTAGACTCAAAAAATCTGTGTTTGATTTAAAATAAATACATAAATTAAAATGGAGTTCTACAAATTAAACGCCAAGTTAATAAATAAAACACTATCTACTTAACAAATTGTAAATATTGTGGCCACTAGGCAAAAGAGCTGGAGTAGATCTCGAGTGAATAGTTAAACGCGTGCAACTGAGGACTAAAGAATTAAAAAAGCAATTAATAATACTTTACTACTAACAAATACCAGAGTAAAAGTCCATTATTAAATATGTTTCCAATCACTTAACATCCCTGATCCCCCCTTTTTACTGTGACTGCTAATCAACATAAAGAATAAAGCCACTTGAGATCTACTCGAGCTCTTACCTAATGGCCAAAATATTTGTAATTTTGTTAAATAGATAGTGGTTTAGTATGAATCAGTCTTGCAAAAGAAGCGGTTAGCTTCGAAACCGGTAGATATTAGAATTAAGTTATAATAAAATATTTATGGTGATTTTAAAACAAAGTTGTTTTTCAATTAAAAAATTGAAAATCACAAAGTAATCGCTTCAAATATAAATTATATATATTTATTTTATTTTAACGACTTTCGGAGTTTCGGAGGCTATCCTTCCATCTTCGGGTCTAAATATAAACTAAAGCAAAAATAATTATCAGTTCCGCAGACTCTGACTAGGCAGGTACCTAATTTATAATGTAGGCATGCTGGTCGCCACATAACCGTTCCAAACTAACACAGAAAACATTTGTGTCATATGCGAGCATATGTAGCAGTAAAATCACGCGGTAAAGATGTCAAAAAATTATTTAAGGCTCGAGGGTACCTGAACGATGGCGGTAACTGCTGTTACAAAGTTGACATTTTAAAATATAAAAAATATTTGAGAAATAGAGCAGAAAATTAGATATTGAGATAAAACTTGTGTGCCGATTTTTTGAAATATTGGCTAACTAATGACTTTAAAAAAATGGATATAAAAAAAAATCTACAGAACCCAGATTTAATCCTTCAAAAGCGGGATATTTCTGCGGAGGAAAAAACATAATCCTATGGTATATTTATTATTAATAGACTCGGGGGAAAAGTAGAAGAATCTCATATTACGTACATAACGATACATATCACAGACTGAAAATAAACAATGGAGATATCGTGAGAACCAAATGAATGCAAATCTTATCAAAGAGATAACAAAATCAAGTATGAATGAAACAGAGTGGAAATGGACATGTCACAATAAATTAATTTTAAAAATAATCGGATTCGAGCGCTCGGTGCTTACCGTGCAGGGGTTACCGCTCGCGATCTCTCTGTCTTTGTTAGCACTGTCACTGTCGAGCGTCATATCAAACACGAAGCACTCGTCGAAGTGCGGATTCGACGTCTTTTTCTTAACTTTAGTCTTACGCCGCACTTTCTTATCGTTGGAGTACACGACCGTCACTATCGCGTACGGGTGGCACTGTCCGTTTTTCAGCGTCAACTCGGAGCACTCCCGGACGCGGATGGATATCTTGTTCTTTAGTTCCGGCAGTGGGTGGTAGTGCGCATAGTCTACCGGGGACATGTCCGAGGAGGTGTTGCTCTCCGGAGAGAAGTCGGAGTAGGAGGGCGTGTAGGTTTCCGAGAGCGGCGAGTAGGTCGGCTGCTGGACTCTGTAGGTCTCCGCGCTGTTGAGCGAGGCGTGTTTCCGCGACGACGCCTGGTGGTAGACCGGGTCGGTCGGCAGCGCCAGGCCGGCGCTCCGCAAGCTCTCGGACCTGGCGAGCCCGCTCAGCGCCTTCTTGCCGCCGGCGCCGGAGCAGCTGCCGAACTTGGCGCCGTGCTTGGTGCGGAGCTTGCGGTCGATGCTGGAGCTGGAGGCGGCGAGCGAGGGCGAGGGCGAGCGCGGCGGCGACTGGTGGCAGAGGATCTCGATGTGCGCCTTGCCCTGCACCTCCGAGTCCTCGTCCACGGGCCGCAGCATGAACCAGTAGTCGGAGTGGGTGTTGTAGCGCTTGAGGTCCTCGCGCAGGATGGCCACCTTGCCCAGCACCTTGTCCTGCCGGAGGTGGCGGTCGCGGTCGCGCTCGTACACGTAGATGGACAGGTAGCAGAACGGCCGCGGCACGTCGAAGTGGAACTCCTCCCCGAACAGTGGACTGAAATCAACCATTATAAATTAGTCAAAATAAAAGTATACAACATACGAAATATGACTGTGGCGGTATTTCAATAGAAGCCCATAAGCCTGGCTAACCTAACAACTTCAAATAAAAATAACCAAATCTGGACAAAATTAATAAAAATACATAATGGTTGATTTTGAATGATCGCGCGCTTGTTCATAGTACTGTTCGTAGTAGCTAACATGAGCAAAAGATCTGAACTTACTTAAGAATATACTTCTTATTTTTCAAACCCTTATCTGCACTACAATGATGCATAGGGCACTGCATCATATAAACGCAGTGTTTGTTAACTTATGAAAGAAAGGTGATCAGACCTCCGCTGCAGGCACCAGAGAGTCCAGGGTAATATTGAATAAACCCGGGACCTCTAGGGGCAAACAAAACACCATTACACTACGAAGGCAAACAAAACCAATGCCAATCTAAGTGTCTTAAAATATAACGCTCATAGGAGTGAAAGGATTCAAGAACACCATAAATCAAAAAAATCGATTTTCAGGAGAACATTTTTAAAGTTTAAAAATATAATACAATGTATTAAAAATAAATATCAAGCCACTTATTGAACTTTTTACTGTGCAACAGATCTTTTAGGTAAAACCTGAAGATTTTTTCACCATTTGAAAAATATTTAGTATATTAAAAAAAATAATCAAACAATACCTTTTCTTCAAAATGCAAAAATAACACTTGCCCTGTAGCGGGTAAATATTAAGTTAAAAATATGCCTCTTTTGCTGGGATATAGTACATTTTCTGGGCATTCCGAAAACATGCACAACTGAAAATTGACGATTTTTGATTTATGGCCGTTCTTGAAAGGAGTGAGCGATATGTAAAAAGTTTTTAATCAAATAAATATTTTAATATTTATAATTTGGACATTTAAATATATCTACAATAATAATTTATGTAATATATTTTGAATAATCAATCAGGTCTGACTTACAAATAAAACAGATTTAGATAATAAAGTCCAAAATGTTAAAATGATAATATGTATATCAAAAGAATTGTTGCCTTCTATTTTTAACTAATCAATGAAGCCAATTTAAAATAATAGATTATTTTTTATTGGGGTCATAATACATAAAATGTTTTATCATAATATAGATTATCTACTCTATATTATTTATAACAAATAAAACAATACATTCGCAATGGCATTTTCTCAGACTAACATGATTTATTCAAGATTCTAATTCTATTTTTAATTTAAGACTTGTGTCCTAAGTCTTAATTTTAGAGTTGTGTCCTAAGTCTTAATTTTAGAGTTGTGTCCTAAGTCTTAATTTTAGAGTTGTGTCCTAAGTCTTAATTTTAGAGTTGTGTCCTAAGTCTTAATTTTAGAGTTGTGTCCTAAGTCTTAATTTTAGAGTTGTGTCCTAAGTCTTAATTTTAGAGTTGTGTCCTAAGTCTTAATTTTAGAGTTGTGTCCTAAGTCTTAATTTTAGAGTTGTGTCCTCGGGACGTTCAATGACGTAGATGTTGTTGGGGGTAGAAGCTGTTATTCTTCTTATTTTTATTTATTACTTTTTATTCTTATTTATTTATTTATTACTTTTTATTTTTTATCAATGGGAAGATGTGTACACTGGCGGTATAAGTAGTATTAATATGAGTTTATTTTTTAAAATTCAATATTTTTATTAAATACAATATAATGTACAATTTAATACGAGTAATTTTGTCCGCCTCCGTAGTGTGATGGTCAGCACGCTCGCCTAACGTTCTGGAGGTCCCGGGTTCGATTCCCAGGGGGGTTTAATAAATATAAGTGATTTTTTTCACTCTAATATTTATTCAATATTACACTGGACTGGTACCTGAAGTGGAGGGCTGATCACCTTTCCTTAATGTGTAATCGATCGAGATAACACTGCGTTTATATGAAGCAGTGCCCTATGCACCATTGAGGTGCAGTAAGGGATTTATTATTATTTATTATTTATTTATTACCTTTTATTCATTATTAATGGGAAGATGTGTACACTGGCGGTATAAGTAGTATTAAGATGAGTTTATTTTTTAAAATTCAACATTTTTATTAAATACAATATAACGTACAATTTAAAACGAGTAATTTGTTAAACGTCCAATTTGATTTATAAGGCGTCCAATAGGGTATTATCACTCGGGAGGAATACATAATTCAACATACTCAACTTTAAAAGATTGTGTAAGACTCGTTTTGTGTTTATAACAGCCGATATAATCAATGTTTTCATTCATCATTTTCTTTTGCAAAATTCGCCTTCGCAAAAAAACGTTGTTTTCGTAAGTTGGTAACGAATGCCGTCACAGAAACGAATCCACACTACTACTTTACAGCTCTTTAAAGCAGATATATAAAGGGATACACCCCATAACACCCGATGACGTATAGCGGCGTCCGTTTTTCGTTTTATTAAAATATGTAAAGTTTAAACCTTCATATCTCCCTTACTTCTCGACAGATTTCTATAAGAACGTTACCGATAGTCTTGTGATTTTTCATATTAATTTATTAGCCAATAATAACACATCGTGAGAATGATCCATTTGGTTTGTGAAACGTCCGATTTGAAGGGGAAAAGCTGCAGTAAAAATTGTCCATTCACGATCGATCATGTTGCATTTCGGTCGTAGGTGCATTTATTTGTCATTTTTCCCGCTGAGTAGGCAGTGGCGTACGTGGAGCGTACACGTGAGTGCGCGGCCGCCATCCCGTTACTTCCGTGTTCCGTCTAAACAATACGCATTGTTCCGTATGATTGCCGCTCGTAAATAATATGGCGGGTAAATAAAAAAATGTAATAATTGCCGCGGTGCGTGATTTCTCTTTCCCCCCGTATAGCGGCGCGACTGCACGACCGTGGGACAGTCGGCCCGATGGTGATGTACCGCGACGCGCAGGTACGTGGCGCGCTAGGCGAACGGGGGGTATCTGCACTCCCAAGTCCCAGGTTCGATTCCTGGGGTGTCAAAATAAATATATGCCAAAACAATCCTTACATATCAAGAATTACTGTATTCTTTTTTGACATCTCACCACAAATGAAGAAGAATATGGAAGTCTGGGCATTTACGGGGCTTACGACCGTCATAGGGTGGTTTAAGTGATCACTTTACACACGTGTAGCATACACTAATTGTACGACTGTCCAAATTTAAAACACAGTAAGGGACATTTTTTTGTAGTACGTTTTTTTTTGCTTTTTTGGACTAAGTAGATTTTACTTAGTCCAAAAATGCAAAAAAAAAACGTACTACAAAAAAATGTCCCTTACTGTGTTTTAAATTTGGACAGCCGTGTACTCATGGCTGACAACCACAATATAATTTTTTTTGTATGTTTTATTTATGTGATATAATTTTCCTATAATTGGAGATAATCCAGATTTGCGAAGTATTTGAACACACTCAAAATGTTGTTAAGAATTACTCTCGCATAACACAAGAAAGCACCTCCCAGCAAAGCGTACAATCAAGGGGATATTTGCAAACACAGAATTCATTCCACCGGAGATGACCGGGGAGGTCACATGTCTGTCCCAATTTTCTGTAAAGAATATATTTTTTTCTTTTTAATAAGAATAACTTATTTTTTCAATGCAAAAACGGTGTTTTGAGAAAAAAAATTATTACGTAAAATGTTGATGGATTTAGATAAAATTAAGTTGCGAATTAACGAATACACACTCTATGGTGACGTCCATATAACTATAAGATCCAAAATACGGAAACACATCAAACAAAATTCTTTTGACCAAAATGTTGTAAGTAAAACTTAAGCTTGGCTGGCTTCAAATGCGGTGTTTGAAAATGATGCAAAATGCATTAAAACACGTGTCACAATATATTTTAATAGTTGTATTTACAAATTAAAATATAAAAGTGGAAAATGAATGCTTAAATTATTCCCGAAAAATGCAAATATCCCTTTTGCCTATGTAGTCTGTGTTCGATTCGAATAGAGAGTCATATAAAACGGAAAGAGATTTTCGTGCTGCAACTGCAGAATGTCCAACTGCGGCAGCTTGAAGCGGTTGCGACCGCCCGCTCCAAGCTGCTAGTCTATTTCCGGCCTTAGATTTCACCTCACCTTACGTATAAATTTGCTTTAATTGGTACTAGTACTACTCTCGTTGAAAATTCCGAAATCTAGGTATAAAGCTGCTCCGTTCTGGGATAATTATTAGGCAATCTATAGATAATTACGCATTGTTTTCCGATTTTCATACGTCAAGTAATAGTAACGCATGTCGCAATTAATCTGATTATAATGGCACCAAATTAACGTGGAATCGGGGAAAAAATCTCACAGCACAATCGGTACATTTCAGGAGATGTTATTATGAAAAAAAGATAGCCATAGGCAGGGGCGTGCAGTCCATACTTATATGCAGAAAAGCAGTGCCTATACTAACTTACCCGCGTGACATATAAAAACATAACCCTACCATACTAAGTAGTACCCAGCTTACCTTACTACCTACATCTACTGCCTACCCTAGTAAATTATATGTGCACGCCACTATAGGTTGATTTTAATAGTGGACAAGAGTTGTTTAAATTAATCAGCGAATATTAGAAATTATTCCATTAATAATTATCATTATTAATATTAGAAATTAGAAATTAGATTGAAAGCTGTCCCACCGCATTCCCATATTTGACACAGAAGCATCTAGGCTTCCTGACAAACCTTCTCTTGCAAAGCATTTTTTTAATGAACCAAGTTGCGAAATTTATAGAAAATGTGAAACAAAATTGTATCGCGATTTTACTGTGAATAATGAATGAATGAATTAAAAGCTTTCAATATTCCTGTGACTGCCAATCTAAATAAAATAATCTTTGTAGGAAACCACCACCGAATTTTCTAGAAGTACCCCGGTGTAGGCAGTGAAAGGGATAAGTATTTAGTTAGTTCAGTTAGTCAGCTAGATCCGATTCCGACCCGACGTTGGCCGGTACACAGACGCCTCCACAACCCCGACCGGCACAATTTTAGAAATACGCTTTTTAGTGAGTTTTACGAAAAAAAAAATGAAAATCAATCAACACAACTTATGCGGGAGGCGAGTTTTACAGTCATCAGTCAGCCAATTACCGTTCGCGGGAGACTGTAATCATAATTACCAGAAAATTTACCGCTGTAGCGGGAAACTGTTTTTTGCTTATTATATTGCGATATTTAAGGTTTGTAGTGGCATCTATTGAATTCCCGTTAAAGCTTTGTTGGGAGGATGCAAAGGAGCTGGCAGCCGACAGAAAAGCTCGGAGACAGTTTGTGGACTCCATATGCTCCACAGGGAGCGGATATGGTTTAAATCAGGCCTGGCCAACCCAAATTGCACACCGGGCCGCATTGATGACCTAAAATTTTTCCAAGGGCCGCATACAGACATTAGAATTTTTTTATAACAACGAACATCACACTTATTGATTTTTTTGTAAGTATTATGAATAATTTGGATGCAGAGGTAATCAGAAAGTACAATCCGGGAAATTGTGAGAAAAAATAATACTGCGACCTTTTCGCTTACTTGATTTTTCTAAATCTATTTTGATATTAAAGGTGTAACCTTAACTAGTTTTCGAGATTTACGTCTGTTATTGACGCCCTATTTTTATTTTTATTGTTTCATTTTGGAAAAAAGCTCCACAAACGTATGTAGATCCAAAGGCACTAAATTCTTATATATATAAAACATCTTATATCAGGAAATTTTTATTGTTGTTACGCACTTACTATTAAATTCTATTGTTGGAATCGTGGGGCATATGTTTTGTAAAAACATGGATGACTTGACTCATAGATAATACTTGAGCGCATATATTTTGTTGATGTATAAAACAGTTTGTCACTGATTTAAAAATATATTCGTCATACGTGACCGCGGGCCGCAGGTTGGCCACCCATGGTTTACATAAAAAAAAATTTTCATTTTTAATTTGTATACCTCTAAAAAAACAGCCTATATTTTGCCTGGGAGATATAAACACCGTGCTCCGAATATTATAGATGAAGTGGCACTCGATACCGATTTGAAAATCCCTTCATGGAAGTGTGACTATGTATGTATTTTATTATGCACTATATTTGTAACGATCTTGCCGAAGCCGTGAATGAGTGGTGACGTCATTTCCTCGAGACTTAGTCCCATTTCCTCTACACACATGCGCCATACACCATCACCATACACACCGCACCGACTCTAGAGCAGGCCTCTCCAAACTATCGACTCCACAAGACGCGGTAGTTATAATTAGAACGGCCGTGCTGCCGTGCTGCCGTGCTGCCGTGCTGCCGTATTGCCGTGCTAGGCGCATGGGGTGTATCTACACGCATATATTCCAAGTGGGGAAATGACTCATTAATATAACTCCTATTTTATTTATTGTTTCGGCATTTACTTTGTGGTAAGACATGATGAAATCATTAAAGAAAACGCTTGTTTTTCTACCACTTGAGTATACTTTATGACGACTAGTTTCGGAAGCTAAGCTTCCATCTTCAGACATTTACATTTAGACCTAAAGATGGAAGCTTAGCTTCCGAAACTAGTCGTCATAAAATAAACTCAAGTGGTAAAAAAACAAGTATTTTCTTTAATAATATAACTCCTTGTTTCGATACATTTTGAAACATCAACGTTTAGTTTCGGGTTTTTCATTCGAACCCTTATCCGCACCCCAATGGTGCATAGGGCTCTGCATCATATAAACGCAGTGTTATCTTGATCGTTAACACACGAAGGAAAGGTGATCAGCCCTCCGCTTCAGGTACCAGTCCAGGGTAATATTGAGTGGAAAATCACTCATGTATATTTATTTGACTCCCCCTGGGAATCGAACCCGGGACCTCCAGAACGGTAGCCGAGCGCGCTGACCATTACACTATGGAGGCGGACAAAAAAAAAGTTTCGGGTTAGATTTTTTTATTATATTTTGTACTGACATTTCTTGGTGGAACTGTATTATTTAGAATAAAATAATAATAAATAATTTGGATAATTAATACAGCGCCATTTTTGTAAAATACTACCTCAAGGGCGCTTCAAATAACAACTATGCAGTTTTTGCACGTGTATTTTTTTTTGACCAGCAACCGGATTTCGTCGTAACCGACATCATCAGACTGGTGGTCGACAGAGACTGATGGTGTCCGTTACGACGAAACCCGGTTGCTGGTCAAATAAAATTCCAGTTGGAAAAAACTACATACTTAGTAAGTTGTTATTTTATTCTTATATTTTTTATGTCACAACATAATATGGTTCAATCATTGGTAGAATGGAGATTGCCCCGTAAATGCCCAGACTTCCATATTCTTCTTCATCTTTGATGAGATGTCAAAAAAAAATATTTATTATTTACAATATATTCGAAGATCGTTGATAGTGATTTCGGATTATAAATACGAGTATGTAGCTTGGTTTGGAAGTTAGTCGTACAACCACCGAAAGACGAACGTATTTTTACTACTACTTTAAGGAATTCTATAAATAAACCATTGACGTGCGTCATTTTATCAACGTCCATTGATCACGAAATTTCCCTAAAAACGGAATTATCTCTACACGGTACAGGCGCGTGGGTCGGTCCTCGTAATGCGAAAATGTCTCCAATTGACTTGAATGAAATATACGTCAGCAGTGACGTCACCAAGTGGGACACTCCCGCGAGTGGAAGGAAAAACGTGCTCGAGCTGTAAATTTAGAATTTCCTCTCTTGCACCATATTGCCATCAAACTGAATTGATCATTTTATGGAGCTCCGTAATTTGAACGCAAGAAATTACGAGTCGGCGCCGAGAGGCGGTAAACCGGGGCTACTTAGACAAAAGTAAAAAATAACGCTTAAAAAATATCATACTAATGTCTGTCTAAAAGCTTCCCTCGTCCCACCATAGATGTCTCTGGTGAAGTCTAGCGAAGTCGAGCAATATATTTCGAGTTTGATCAATATATGTATCTAGAAGTTTCGAGAATTTGAATAGTGTGATTAGAATTGGCGAATGTTACACGCGCGTAAAGTGATCACTTAAACCAGCCTATGACGGTCGTAAGCTGAGAGAAGCGAGCAGACACGAGATGCAGGGCCGGCGCGGTGGAGAAATAATGGCCCGATGCAGTGTCGTACACAGATAATTAATTAAGGTAGGCAGTAGAGGTAGGTAATAAGGTAAGCGAGGTACTACTCAATACTAATCCCTTTCACTGCCTACACCGGGGTACTTCTAGAAAATTTGGTGACAGATTTACAAACTTGTATTTATTTAGATTGGCAGTGAAAGGGATATTGAAAGCTTTTAAATGTGAATTCACAGTAAAATCGAGATACAATTTTATGTTGTTTCACATTTTCAATAAATTTCGCAACTTAGTTCAACAACAAAAAATTGCTTAGCAAGAGCAGATCTGTCAGGAAGCATAGTGGGACAGCTTTCAATAATAAAACAATAATAAAAAAGGTACTACTAGGGTAGGCAGTAGAGGTAGGTAGTAAGGTAAGCTAGGTGCTACTTAGTAAGGTAGGATAGGTACTGGTGGCGTTTTAATATGTCACGCGGGTAAGTTAGGATAGGCCCTGCTTTTCTGCACATATGGAATTCACAACCTGCCTGTAAACACCCAGTCTCATATTCCTCTTCACCTATGTTGAGATGTGTACTTTTCTTTTTTTTTTAAATTATTATATTATTAATTATTATAAACCTTGTACATAATAAGCAAGGTAAATAATAAATGCAATTCCCATCTTTAAAAACAGTCACTAGTCGCTAGTCGTTAGTCAATAGTCGCCGGTCGTTAGTCGCCAGTCGCTATTGATAGCTGTCCCACCGCATGCCCAGATCTGATACAGAAGCATCTAGGCTTCCTGACGTGGCGAACGTTTTCCCGGATAATGGAGTAGCCCCGAGTGTCGGCCGGCACATGTGCTCGTACGTACTGTCCAGTTGTCTTCCCAAAGGGCACCTCTATTCATTGAATTTCCTGCGCACAAAAGCACTTCCTAATTAGCAACACTTTTGCGCAACGTGCGGCGCCGCGACATCGCAACTTACACGGAACGAATATTTACTTTTTAACTATTATTTTATCGACATATTTACTTTTTACTCAATAAAATCGTAAGTAATAAATCATTATTGTAAAATATAATATTCGCCCCGTTGCGTAATGGTCATCACGCTCGGCTATCGTACTGGAGGTCCTGGGTTCGATTCCCAGGGGGAGTCAAATAAATATAAATAAGTGATTTTCCACTCAATATTACCCTGGAATGGTACCTAAAGCGGAGGGCTAATCACCTTTCCTTCATGTGTTAACAATCAAGATAACACTGCGTTTATATGATGCAGTGCCTTATGCGCCATCTGGTGCGGATGGGGGTTTGAAGAAAATATAATGAACAATATGTTGCAATGACATAAGTTAGTTTTTAAAGCCGATAATTAAATTATTTCGATTATGTACCAATAACCACATACTATATAACCCCCTATTCTATAAAAAAATCCGTTTTTTTATTTTTAGTAAAACATAATAATTTTATTTATAATTTAAGTTTTACTTGGAAAATACCATCATTTCTTAAAATCTATTGTAACACGTGTTTCAATGCATTCCGCCTCATTTTCAAACACCGTATGCGAATCTAAGTCTAAATTTTAGAGTTGTGTCCTTGGGACGTCGAAGGTGATGAAATGATGCGGAATACACCGAAACACGTGTCACAATAGATTTAAAGAAATAGTGATATTTGCCAAATAAAACTGAAATAAAAAAATGGATGCATTTTTACCACAAAGTGCCGAATTAATTAATTAATGAAAATAAATTATTTTAATTACATCAATTTATTTTGACTCAGCCAGGAATGGAATTCGGGACCTCACGCAGTGTAGCCAAATGCCGCAGTACAGAATCGAAGGCTTTTATAAAACCGATAATTTTAAATTTAAAAAATAAAAACTCGATAAACGTCATCCAAGACGAGGAGAGCCCGCGACGTTTTCCACCCACTCGAGTTACATTACCCCCACATACGTGAAATATTCCGACGCACACCTTTGTGTCGCATTCGGAAACGGGTTTCTGTGTGTGTGTGTGTGGGCTTCCGGTTACATCTGCCTGCCGGACCGGTTAACGAGCACTTCCGGACATTCCCGTCCGGGCCGGGATAGAACTTGACACTACATAATATTAGCCGTCGTATTGTAGGAAAGTAATCACTAATCAACCATGGTGTACGAATGGGTCAAGCGTCAAACGTCATGGCTTAGTCTTCTTCTTCTCTGGTTTCAATCCTGGGATTGGTTTGCAGCAATTTCCTCTGTTCTTCTCTTCCATTCTTCCCTGTCTTGTGCGGCTCTTTTGAAATGTGCATATGATGAGCAGCGCACGTCCTAGTCTCAGCACAGGTCCTCCGGGTACTCTCGGCGTGGGCGTCCCCTCGGTCATACCCTCCATGGTGGCATGCAAGAGACCTTCTTGACGTATTACATGGCCGATCCATCTTGCACGCCTTTCGGACAAGGTCCCGAGCAGGTGCCTTCCTCCTTCCATTCCTTGGAGAACTTCCTCATTCGTGATGTGGTCTCTCCAGGAAATTCTTAAGTCTTCTATAGGACCACATCTCAAAAGTCTCTAGTCTCCGCTTATCCCTTTCGGATAGGCACCATGGCTTATTATGATGTTGAAACTGTTATGTAAAATGATCGATGGCTCAAGCCGGGATCGACTCGCGATCCCTGCCCGTACTCATACGGTGCATAAGGCACCGCGCATCGACTCAACGCGGTGACCATAATTTAGATGAACTTCACAGATATAATTGATATCGCCAAGAGTGATTAAATTGCCCCAATACAATAGGTAGTAATTTACGAAAACAGCGCTATATGAATTATCCAAATTTATTATTATTACTATCGCAACGAAGATGAAAAACTTATCGAGATGGGTATATATTGTCGGGGTAAATGTCTTACGACCCTTAATTGGCTGGTTTAAGTGATCTTTTCACGGACTGGGTAACATTCTCCAATGATTAACAAGCGTATGAGATAGAAAAGTCAGACAAAATCTGTGGTTAAGGTGATACTCGCAATAATGAAACTCAGTTAGCGGCAACGCATAGAACTGGTCGTCAGGTCACGCCCATTTTTTTTTTTAGAAAACATTATATATTTTTGTTTTTTTTTAGAACATGATTTTTTTAAAATAATTTTTTAAACTCCTTACCCCTCAATAACCCTTTTCTTTTCAAAATGAATGGAGTTAAAAAATATATAAAAATATTTTTTCTATATCTTACTTATGTACGTGTATTCCAAAAAACAAAAAAATATCCAATATAGATTCTTTAAAAAAATCGGGCGTAGAGACATGTGACCTCTCCGGTGGTCTCCGGTGGAATAAATACGCACTGTAACGCTGCTTGCGAATATCCCCTTAATCGCATTAACTACGATGAAATTCTGCACTATATTTCCTTATCAGATGATAAATGACTTCAGACTTTGTCTCAGGAAATGTCAACATTTCCTAGGCAATCCAGTTAATGAGATAAAGTTCGAAATAATTTGTAACTAGCTAATTCGCGTACTGATTAATCGATTAATTAATGAAACTAGCCACATCCTGTTTGTCAAGTGATAGAATTTTCCAGATTTCATCGATAGCTATCGCAGATAGTGTGCGTCTTTGTAATATGATGTCAGGCAATGAATCAAATAGATTTGGCGCAGTCATTTTCCGCCGTGACGTATTTCCCATTGACGATATCGTAAATTTATCACTTATTGCACAATCACTATCTTAATACAATTAATTAAATTTCTAAAGGAATGCAAAGCTGAGACAAGCATTACCGATAAAATTAAGGACGGTGTGTTGAGATGGTTTGGACATGTAGAACGAATGAGTGAGGAAAGAACGGTAAAACAAATTTATGAGGCGAATGTTATTGGTAAAAGGAGCAGAGGAAGACCGAGAAAAACTTGGCACGATCAGGTATGCCGAATACTTGAAAGCGGTCAGGTTAGGAGTCGAAACAATCGGGTGTGTATGACGAGATGCATGAACGTGGAAGAGGCGAGGAATGTTAAATTTCTACAAATCAGCGGTGTCCAAAATACAAAGGCAGTACGAGTGCGGGTATGCGACCCCGGCTAAAAACTAACCACCTCACAATCATTGCAAATGTTATCCTTTTTATCTTCTGTTAAAAGTACATACTATTTTTATGAATGAATTTTAAAATCAAACACAGATTTTTGAGTCTACCAAGTTGTATTTTATTAACAAAAACACTTAAAAAATTAATATTGTGACAAATTGTTTCGCCTAGTTAAGGCATTTTCAAACGATTGTCATTCGAAACATACGTTAATTATATACGGCTTATTTAGGAAGTCGTTCCTCAATTCGGTTTTTGGATCCGATCGATTAAGGCTAATCACACCAATCAGTGCACAAATTTGGCTGCGCGTTGCGTGTTTCTCTAGCTCCTTATATACATACATGAGAGTCGGACATCAAACACTTAAGCCGGAAAGAAGTGTAAAGAGAAAAAGCAACGAATACCAGCCTAATCGTTTACCGAAAAGTAACAGTTACCCATTAGTCACATCTCTACTAAGTACTAATCACATATAATTTACCCCTTCTAAAATAAATTAAACGGTTTTCTAGATTCTCACTATCGTAGTATGAAAATGTATGGGAGTGAAGCACGGAGTCGGCAAAAGAAGGATGAAAGTAGACTGAATGCAGTCCAAATGCGATCGCCCTTACGAATGTGCTGTAAAACGATGTATGATAGATGTTCGAATGGTGAAATAAGGAAAAAATGCAAAGCTGAGATGAGCGTTATCGATAAAATTAAGAAAGGTGTGTTGAGATGGTTTGCACATATGTACATATATAAATAAGTGCATATAAGGGAATTCCACAAATTAAATGTCGCATCTATAAATAAGTACGTATTGTAATTGACATCGGTGGTTGGAGCGCATTCAGGGGATAACTGGAGAAGAGTCGTTGCTTCCACAAGGGTCACAACCCTCAGTAATGAGGAATGGAGAAGAGATTGTAATTAGACGCTCCGATTTCCGGCTGCAGTTGACCTCTGGCGTCCAGAGGGGTCGGACGTCCCGGGCGCGTGAGAACGGGAGCGACACAAAGGTCGCGCTTTGGCAGGGGTGAAGACACAATGCGGGCAGGAAGCCGTCCTGCGTCCGGCGTCCGGTGTCCGATGTCCCCCATCCGGCACCACGCACCACGCACCGCGGCCCGCGCAAGGGTTAAACAAAAACGCATTCATTCGGCCAGTGCGTTAAGTTAAACGATTTAAACTTACATAGGGTCTTTCCATATACTGTTTCAAAAAAGTATACCACACCCATACTGAAGAGTGCTACAAGGCAAGAGTGAGGTATACAGGTGTCGGATTGCGGCCCGTGGTTAGTGTCGCGGACTCTTGAGTCAGAGTTTCTCGGTTCGAACCCACTCTACCATAATTTGATACCTATTTCCAGGGCTTTAAAAAAAACTATATACAACAGGATCTATATAATCCGAACGCCGAAAATTCACCCTCTGTTCAGACTAGTGGAGCGTTTGGATTACAGTACAGATAATCTGTGGGATATTCTATCAAATAAAACATACTTACTCGTATATGTGTAGGGAAATTTTAAATGTATTTTTGCATTTTTTTTTAAAAAATCTATTATTGTAGTTGGTCGAGATTTATTTAATGACAAGTAAAAAGCTTTGTCTCGCAATTTACGTAAAAGCATCTTCACTGGCACATGAATATCCACTTGGGTCAGCCCATTCTAGGCATGTATTGAAGGAAGACATCGCCCTTATATGGAAAATATTTGCTACTGCTTCAGCGTCAAACAGTTATTCACTTTCGACGTCACATTCATGTGTTATTTGACTTATATTTCATCGTCATTTCTGTTTTTAAGAAGCGCGGAAGGGATGAGTGGGCGTTCGGATTAATTACGTGTTCGGATTAGCAGGGGTTTCGGATCATAGAGGTCTTGCTATAGTTGTTGTTTTATTAAATAAAATTTAGTTCCACCAAGAAATGACAGTACAAAACTTAAAAAAAAAAGTTTATCTGATTAATTTTTAAAATGACGACACAACCGTTGCTCCTGCCCCCATTGTGCAATACGGAGAACATTATTAACACTTCGCTATAACCGCACTTCTTTGTAAAATACCACAATGCGTAATGATAGGTCTAATAAAAAAATAATAATGAATTCAGTTCACAGCAGAAGCGATTCTTATCACCCGGAGCTGGGGCGGTGTAAGAACGCGTGCCTGGGAACTGTCCCCGGTATCCGGCAGTCACAAAGCCGACGCTTAACCCACTGAACCGCCATCGACACGTAGAGTAATAGTAATTATTATTGCTCTGGCTGTATTCTCAACACCGTGAGAGAAAAGCGAGCAAAAAACGTAATGCAGGGCCGAGCACAGATAATTAATTAAGGTAGGCAGTAGAGGTAGGTAGTAAGGTAAGCTAGGTACTACGTACTAGGGGGTAGGCAGTAGGGGTAGGTAGTAGGTAAGCTGGTACTACTCAGTAAGGAAGGGTAGGTACTGGTTGCGTTTTTATATGACACGCGGGTAAGTTGGGATAGACACTGCTTTTCTGCCTGTATGGAAGGCACGCCCCTGCCCTTATGAGACGATGAGCGCCCAAGAGAGCTTGTACAAGTAGAGCACAGTAGTTTTGAGCGTCCGCTAAAACGAGCATCTATCATACACCTTTCAAAGGATAAACACTTAACTCAAAGTATAAATGGTCATATAGCGCTCACTCCTTTCAACAACGTCATATATCAAAAATCGTTAATTTTCAGTTATTCATGTTTACGGAATGCCCAGAAAATGTACTATATTCCATCAAAAGCGGCATACTTTTAACTTTATATTTAACCGCTACAGGGCAGAAAGTGTTGTTTTTGCATTTTGAAGAAAAGGTATTGTTTAGGTAGGAAAAGGTAGAAAAAGTATTTTTTTAAATATACTAAATATTTTTCAAATAGAGAAAAAACATTCAGGTTTTACCTAAAAAGATCTGTTGCACAGTAAAAAGTTCAATAAGTGGCTTGATATTTATTTTTAATACATTTAATTATGTTTTTAAACTTTAAAAACGATCTCCTGAAAAATCTTTTTTTTTTAACAGTCGAATTATGACAAAATCTATGCAACAGATCTTGTCATAGTTTTTTTTATATATGACGTTGTTGAAAGGAGTGAGCGATATGTGTCCCGTGATCCCGCGGATAGTGTCGCGGACTCTTAAATCAGAGTCTCTCGGTTCGAACCCACTCTACCACAATTTGACATCAATTTTTAATGAGCCGCTTAGGCTCACAGAAATATTATAAAATTTGGGTATTTTTGAGAATAATAAAAACACAAATATAACAATTTTTATAGAAAAAAATATTTTGTGCACTGAAGTCCGAGCATTATACAAATGATTGACATCGAAACCGCAATTGTACCTAATCATAAAAGGCAAAATAGAAAGTCGACAAGGTGTGGGCAGAAGACAGATCTCCTGGCTCCGGAATATACGAGATGGACGGGGATCAGGACTGTCTAGAGCTGCCCGAGACAAGGACAATTACTCTCAAGTGATAGTCGACGTCAGGGGAATTACATGACACGCACAGAAGAAGAAGAATAATAAAAAAACGCAAAAAAAAAAACAAAAAAAAAAACAAAAAAAAATTGAAAGAAGATACATGGGGTACTTACTTGAGAGTTCTCTCCATGGTGGCGGTCCGGAAGATCTCCTCCTGATCGAGCGAGAGGACGCAGTACGTGTCCCTGTGCGTGGGTGTGCCATGGCTGCGAGGTGGTAAGTTTTTGGCCTCTCCTAAAGCGGGGAACGTAAAAAGAAATGCGCAAGAATTAAACATCAGCAGCGGGTAAGGTGTGGCGGCGGACGTTGGTGCTCGGATGCTGCGCGGAGTCGTTCTATCACAGGTGTCGCCGACAGGTCGGTCGCGAAGCGTTACGGATAAGCGGATCCTTCGAATGTCATACTCCTCGAAGTTAAATCGAGTAAAAGTTCTTTATCAAATTATCATGGTGATGGAAGGCGGGTGGATATTGAATTTAAACGAATCCTAACGAGATTTCGAGTGTGTCCAAATACTTGTTCACAAATCTGGATGATCTCCAATAAGAAGTTATTTTTATTTTATTTTTCACATCTCAACATAGATGAAGAAGAATATGGATGTCTGAGCATTTACGGGGCTTAGCGATCACTTTACACACGTGTAACGTTCACCAATTCTACCCATGATTGACAACCACACTACTCAAATTCAATTCAAGCAAAATATTTCGAATTTAAAACAATATTTAATATATGTATATAAGTTCCAAGAATTTCAACGCAACTTAATTTTCTTTAAACCCAGGTAACATTTAACGTAATTTTTCGCTTAAAACACCGTTTAAGTTTTTTTTCGAAAAAATCATGGTTCTGATAAGCAAAGAGTTATTGAAAGGTAAGGAGTTTAAAAAGTATTTATGTGTATAAAAAATATTTTTTCAATAAAGATTTTTTTAAATAATTTTACAAGCCAAAACTTGTAATAGTTTTTTACTTTTAACGTTTTAACAATATGTACGTATGTGTATTTTTAATAAAAACTCTACAAACTACATTTTCTATAAAAAAACGTATAACCAAGCTACGCATCTATGTATAATACGATTTACTAGCAAGGAAATAAGACGTGTTTACTCATTTAGATCGGTAAGATTGTAGTCATTGATAAACGTAACTTCCTTAGCAACACGTTTTTATCAAATTCAACATTACAATCAACAGATAAGGAGTAAAAGATGAATGAAATTAGTAATACTCGATTTTAAAACAAATATCAAATATTTGCAGCCGTTTTCTCGACAAATGTGTGTATTACCAACAATAATGGCAGGTCTGCGCGAGTACGTAGACCAGTGGTTCTGGATCTTTTCCAAGGCAGGGAGCACTTTTTGCTTGATAGAATAAAAGAATAAATAATTTGGATAATTTATATAGCGCCATTTTCGTAAAATACTACCTCAAGGGCGCTTAGTAGGTCTTGAGAGTGAGCTTTGATACAGAGGGAGGTCACAATAGACTAAATATGGTCGCAGTGACATAAGGGATGCAAGATCCCTTGATCTAAAAAAAAACATTAAATTTAGGTTTTCATAATTTCGTGGAGCATTTGCAACAAGCTCGCGGAGCACCGGTTAAGTACAACTGACGTAGACGGTAATTCCTCGCAATCAGCTGTTCAATATCTAATCGACGATTACCGGCAGATTAGGCAGCCAGATTGCGTTATACTTTACGACCGCTCAAAGATTAACGGTTGATCTTATTTGTAGAATCTCGTTTAATCGTCAGATAAGGACTGGAGATCGGTCGGTGTCCAACGGTCGCTTGAAGATAACCCACACTGCTGTACTAGACACGGAGGCAGGGTTGCCAATCTCTGGGGAATTCCCCAAACCGCGGAGAATCTCAACACGCTTGGGGAATTTGTGGGGATTGCCACTGTGTGGGGAAAATGCGTATAAACTCATGCTTCTAGCGAGATAGCGAGAGTTTTTGCCTAGAATTTTCACTCATGAATTACATGAAATTATAGTAATTTTAAACATAAAGAGTAAATCCACTCGCAAGTAGGCATAGGCTATGAAACTTATAAAGTTGAAGCCTGAGTAGGGACATGATAAACGGTGTTGCATAAGCCGTAGCTAGATTTCAGCTTTTCACTTGACGTTAGGTAATTCAAAAAAAAAAGTGGGGAAAATGCGGGGATTTTGACATTTTACCATTTATTAATATAATAATATATATATTTATTTTTTTTACCTAGACTCCATACCAAGGAATATATATATTTTTAAATTTACTATGTTTATTTCTAATTTACTTTGTTTATATAAAGAAATAAAAAAAATAATTGTAAAATGAACTCCCTCTCTAAACGCAAGTATCTTCTTTACTAGAGAGGTAGAAACATTATATTTGAAATGTTTTGTATATTTACCAACTATTTTGTATTATTTAAATATGTATTTTGTAAAAAAAAAATTCAATGAAAAAAAAACAAAAAAACATTGGGGTTGGAACCAGGAATCCGTTGTGTACTGCCAGTTCAGCTTTTGCTGATAGGCTATCTGAATCAAAAAGGTTAAAGACATTTTAGTTATAAAAGTGAGTCATAAAAGTACAATATGTTGAGGTAATTTATAGTTTTGAGATGAGGGATTCTAACGCTATAAAGCGCCACTTAAAGACAATCGTGGGAAAAATATGCATCAGAGTAGAAACACTACAATAACCGCCATCACGAATTACACACTTCTAAATCCAGTCTTAAAAATGACATTAAACGCAAAATAATTCCATCCGCTATCTGATGGTAACAATACAAAGTATATGGCGTCTCGGAAACAATTATAATGATGCTTTTTTTAAAAAGGTCACCATCAAATTAAAATTAAACAAATATACATCTTAATGTGTGTATACGAGGGATTCTTCAGTTTATAAAATAAATTCACATTTCATATGGTGTACGGAGTGCGTGGAAATTGTTGGTATCGTAAGAGAAGGGTAATTAACTATAACTTAACTATGAGTACTTCAATGTTTTAGAATTAGTACATAAACCCTGAGGATGACAAGGTTCTTGTCGAAATCGGTTGGAAAAAGTGTACCAATAAAAAGTGGTTAAAACAGAGTTGTTTTATTTGATAAAGTTTATAAAATATGCCACAAAGTATCTGCGAAACAGTCAAGAAATGATTCTTCAGTTCTTTGGACACATTGCGCGTGGCAATGAGGGTAGCCTGGTTGTGATAGGTAGCCTGGAGGGCAAGAGAGGGAGAGGAAGATCCCCACACGATGGACCGATGGAGTTAAGGTGGTTGGAGCGCTACGTGCAGCGCAGTCAAGGCATAGCTGGAGAAGAACCATTGCTTCCACAAGGGTCACAACGCTCAGTAATGAGGAATAAGACGTAGAAGTAGACCTAGATATTTAATCATTCTCATGACACAGTACATATGAGCTCACAACAGCCATCTATGGCGGACCGAGAAAGCTTTTATTTAGCAAAGACCCTTTTATTTGAATGTATGCAAGACTCGAACCCCGAATAATTTTTACATACTGGGAAACGTAGCAACGATAGCAAGTTATCGGTAGTAGGCTCCACTTTTACCAATACTGAAGGTTACCAAAAGTAGATGAAAAAGTTATGTGGAATTTTAGTTATTCAGGTTAGGAGTCGAAATAATCGGCGGATATGTTAGAGGAGATGTACGAACGTAGAAGAGGCGAAGAATGTTTGCAAAGACAGAGTGGTGTGGCGTCCTATTCTCTCTGCCTACCCCTGCGGAGAAGCGCCGTGATGATTAATTAGTTAGTTATTCTATTGTATTTGTAATGCATTGTTTAAAGCCAATTATTCTTTAAAAAATATATAAGTAATTTCCTTATCAATATGTGAAGTCTCAGAGTTGCAAAACAAACATGATTATCGGGCCCCCTGACTTGATAGGAAGTGTTCATTCATGCTACAACTAGTAATCAATTTCTACTACTATCTTAAAACTATAATTAGATCTGATGTAATTCAGCAACCACACGGAGATGCGTAAAACAGTTAGAATCGTGTTGAAATATTAGTGAACACAAAATTGTATAAACAATAAATTATGATACACAAATGGAGATATAAAAAAAATACAATAGGAACTGGCCAATTTAGATTAATTAGAAAAAAAAACAGCTTTGCAATATAATAATAAACAAATAAGGATCCTAACCAGGACACGGCGGACTGAGAAAACACATATCAAAAATTGGACTACATGACTCCCCAGTGTGCAGATTTTGTATGGAGGATAACGAAACCAACCCACATTCTCTATAACTGTGACGCACTCGCTCGCAAACGAAGTCACATCCTTGGAGGACCACTACTAGACTCCAAGAAGGTGAAGCTCTTATCACCGAGACAGGTCGTAAGCTATATGACTCATGTAGGTCTTGAGAGTGAGCTATGATACAGAGGAAGGTCACAACAGGCCTAATATGGTCGCAGTGACATAAGGGATGCAAGATCCCTGGACCTCACTTAAAAAAATTAAAATTAAAAAGTAAAAAAATTCAATATGATGCTAATGACCAATGTGCACTAAGTTGCACTCTATACAACCAAAGGACTATCCACAGTGAAAAACATCACTCTCCACAGTTATCGCAGCTATTGTGGTTGTACACAACGTTTGATGCTACGGATCAAGCGGCTGAACGTATAGAAGATAACGAAACACCAATCCACATTCCCTATAACTGTGATAGGGAATAGAACGTATAGAAGGTTATAGGGAATAGAGCGTATAGAAGGTTATAGGGAATAGAACGTATAGAAGATAAAACTGGGCAAGGAGAACCAAACGGCAGAGCTGCCAAGTAGAATAGGACTGAGTTGGGCGGCTTTTGGCAAACTCAAACAAATTCTACAAAATAAGGAGTTCCGACCTATGTATGTATCTGAAAAGAAAAGTGTACAAATCCTGCATACTGCCAGTGAACACATATGCACTAGAGACTATGGCTCTGACAAAGAGAAATGCAGAGAAGCTCGAGTTCACACAGCGATCCATGGAAAGATACATGCTCGGTTCTAAGCCTGATAGATAAAGTAAGAAATGGAGATACCAGGAACATGACCAAAATAGAGGATATCATGGATTGCGGACAAGACTCAATGGGTGGGACATATTGCAAGACAGGACCACATCAATTTTAAGACGGAGACATTGGGAGAACTAAAGAGGCGTCGGAAGACCCCAAAAGAGATGGTCCGACGACATAGTCGCTGTGGGGGGTAGAAACTGGATGCAAGCAGCAACTGACCAAAGGAAATGGAAAGAAAGGGAAGAGACAAGAAGTGGAAGACATAGGGCTCGTGAAGAAGAAGAAGAATGTGCAGCAGAAACAGGTATAATTAAGAAGATTCAGAGCCTGTAGGATGGCCATATGGATCAAATGAATAATGAAAACCCAAGGCACTATTGAATGTGACTACTAAGGGACAGAAAAAGACGAATTATAAGGTTCGGCATAGTAAAATCAATCAAAAACTGTAATCCCATTATGACAAGAAGATATATATCCGAGGAGGTATGTAGGAATAACTCGGAAATTAAAGTTGAAGCTTCAGTTTAGTTGTCTTTAGACAACTCATGTTCTTATTTATACATATTACAATAATCACCCATAATTCAGATCTCAGCCTTTCTGACTACCATCGCTCTATCGGCTCAAAGATGCTTAAAAATTCATAATGCATGATAGCGATGACTAATTTTTTAAATTATTTTTTCTATCAACTGCCCAGTTAAGGAACAATAAAAAATAAAAATCGTTTTATCAAACAAATATCAGTTTACTGTCCTTAAAATAGAATAATACTTGGAACTGAAGAAAACCCGTCTCAGTGTCTTTGCTGATAAACATTTGTGAATAAGAAGATATATATTAATGCTGTGGAGAGGAGTGGAGATATGCGAACCATTAAAAGATATTTAGTATTATCATTTGTAATGCTAATTACGCAAATCAAAGGAACAGTAAGGGAGTCATAGCCAGGATGTCAGGATGACAGCGTCAGTTGCTTTAAACAAACAAAAAGAGGACATTGAATGACAGGGGGGTTTAACATTGTGGAGCAGATATGCCGATGAGTAATATTATATTAATGGAGGTGAGTTAAAAGAAGTATAGATTAAAGAGGGCGTACACTTATAAAATAAGTCATGAATTATAACAGCATTATAAAAAAATATATCCTCAATCCATATTAAAAATGTTTTAAGCTGTCCAATATTTTTTCCATTATAAAGTAAAACCTTGATATAACAGACTTGTATTTGGCGAACTTTGGATATAACGGACGAAAATCCGGTCAAATTGAGACATTTCAGACGAGTGTTTTTTTTATGCCTATAGATCGCTGGCAACGGGATTTGATAATTTTGTACATGTAGTTAAGATTTTAACAAAGAGATTGGTATACAATATTTTGAGTGTGTCCAAATACTTGTTCACAAAATCTGGATTATAAAAAATAAAAAAAATAATAAGAGATTGGTACATAATATTCATATAAAAACATCGGATAACTCTTTATTTTGTGACTTAAAAATACCCTTCCCGTCCTTAAGCATCAATCGACCGAACGGGTAGAAATACCTTTCCCATCCATAGTGTGTTAATATTATACATGCTTAAATTCAAGTATGTCCGCATGTAAACAATTTAGAGCGGCCATAATAATCGCAAATTATGTCTCAAAACTTAAAAAGTGCAAATATAAACTGATTCCTCTATCCAAGCGGGATTGCCGAAAGCAAGCGAGTCGATATCAAACAGCAACGTCACTTCACGAAGAGTGTCCCAAGACAATCAATATAATTTTTTTTTGTGTTTTGTACTGTTTATTTGTATCTAAATACAGTGTTCATATTTTAAAAAAAAAGTATTTTCATTTATTTTAAACCTATTTTTATATAATAGACTTTCAGCTTTAACTGACACCCACTCCCTCACAATTAGTCCATCATATCAAGGTTTTATTGCACTTTAAACATTAATAGAAAATTTGGAGAATAGATTTAAAAATATGAAACCCTAGACTGGCATCTATAAGACAAGAATGATCATCTTGCCTTGAGGAAATTTAAGAAATTTACGATTGAAGCTGTATTATGCGATAGGAATCCACCATTGGGTGCAGATAAGATGAAAATAAGCACCTTAGATTATCAATTCGGTTACAATGCCACTTGGCTACTACGTCAATAAATATCTTTTTTTTTTTTTTGACGATTTAAAAACAATATACACACAAAATACAAAAACTTAAACTTGCATTTTAACGGGATCCATCTAGCTTTCTGCCAAACGTAACAGCGGAAGACTGTGCAAATTTGCATCGGGTGCATCATAATCATAGACCAACTAAACTTACTAAGCAACATGCCGCTTCACATGCAGCAGGGATAGGCAGAGAGAATAGAACGCCACACTACTCTATCCTTACAAACGTTCGCTTCTTCCATTGTCTTCTAATACATACACGTCAATTTAGACTTCTGAGCCGATCACTTTCAAGTATTTGAAACACTCGATCATGGGAAGCATTCCTCTGTCTTCCTGCGCTCCTATTTCCAACAAATTCGCCTCATAAATATATTGTGCCATTATTTCTTCACTCATTCGATTCACTTCCCCAAACCATCTCAACACAGCTTTCTTAATTTTATCGATAATAGCATTTCGATAGCTTCATACCATTTGTCTTTGACTTGAACTCTGATCATTCCCTTTTTCCTCCTTCCCGTCACTCTTCCAGGTATTTTCACAAATTTACAAATGTAAATTTTGTAATTGGAATAGTACAAGAGTTTATTTTGTGATACTTGTTTATGACTTGATGTTACTATTCTGTAAAATTCATAAATAAAAAAAAAATGCTTATCTCAGCATTTGTTCCTTATATCGCCATTGGAACATCTATCATACATGGTTTTGCCGCACTGAGAGATGGCATTTCGACTGCATTCAGTCTACTTTCATCCTTCTTTTAAAAGCTACACACTTCACTTCCATATAATACATATATTCAAAGTTGTATTTACCGAGTTTGGCAGAATATGTCGCACTGTATAGGAGGGCAAATATTATGCATGATGTTTAATGTCTGGTATGTGTTCATTCATGTGTGAGGCAATACGGAGGTACACTCACACCTGTGTTACAGATACAATTCATTCATACCACATTTCCGTCGCGTGAATGTGTGCATTGATAACAACACACTATACACGGCTACCAAACTGTGGGAATTTCAATTTTATTTTTAAATCTAATAAAATACAGTTTTGGATAGTTGGAGTATGGGCTATGGAGCAGTTGACCAATTCATATGATAACTGTAAAAACATACACTATGTTCGAAAAACTAATCACATGTATTAACATGTGATTAGTTTTAAATATATAGAATATTAGTTTTATATATATTTTTGAGAATATTACAAAAACTATGATGTCTACATAAATAAACACTAAAGTGGTATTGTACAAAGGGTTTGATTATAATATTAACACACTATGGACGGGAAAGGTATTTCTACCCGTTTGGTCGGCTTATACTTAAGGACGGGAAGGGTATTTTTACCTTCTGCGCTGGCCTCATTTCAAAGTCAGAAAAGAAGGAATTACATATTTAATGTTTTTATATGACTATTATGTAGCAATCTCTTGTTAAGGTCTTGACTATATGTACACATACTTTACCGTACATTTGGTCATAATCATCCGTCCAAAATGTGTTAAAACTAATCACAACTAATAGAGAAGTGTAGAACGTACCAAAAAATTATACTTGGTCGATTATAAAAATTAAGCAGTGGTCGGTTATTTATTTAATTATTTAAAAAAAGCAGTAATAATTACGTTGGCAAATAATGAAATGCCAAAATATTGGAAACCATTGGCTTGGTGTTTAGATACCATGATAAAAATACAATTTTGTCACCATTCCTTATCAATAACATTATAAATCTCTCCTCTGAGAACTTATTCATAACATTTTACATTCTTCTTCTTCTGATCCTTTTCCGCACTCGAGTAGTGCATAGGGCACTGCATTGTCATGATGCGGTATTGATAGCCCTTGAGGTAATATTTTACGAAAATAGCGCCATATAAATTATCCTAAATAATTATTTCATTAACTAATTCGGCAGTCACTTTGTGGTAAAATAAATCCATTTTTTATTTAAGTTGTACTTAGTAAATACCATTATTTCTTAAAATCTATTGCGACACGTGTTTCGATGCATTCCACATCATTTTCAAACAACGTAGTATGGTGTTTGAAAATGATGCAAAATGTATCGAAACACGTGTCACGTGTCGAAACAGTATAAGCCCCATAAGGGAAAACACAAAGATATATATCAGTGTCAAATATAAAAACTACTTATTATGGAAATAAATCATCAAGATACACAGAGAATTGTGTGAAAAGGTATATAGATTTGTATTCTCCATACTTCACATACTTATTGATATGGGAAAGCATTTCTGCAAGCGTACTATCAAAATATTATAATTTGTAAAGAAACATATTGAAGATATTGACTGTTTTAACAGCTGCCATGCGGAAATTCTCGGAAGTCTTTGCTCATAACGATTGGGAAAGCGCAACAAACCGCATTTAAAAAAAAAACAAATCATAGAAAAATAAAACTGCCTTATTTTAAATTACGGATTCTTCAGTTCATTAGACACGCTGCGCATAGCAACGAGGATAGCCTGGAGCGACTGGTTGTGATTGGTAGCCTGGAGGGGAAGCGAGGGAGAGGAAGATCCCCACACGATGGACCGATGGATTCAAGGTGGTTAGAGCGCTACAAGCAGCGCAGTCAAGGGATAACTGGAGAAGAGTCATTGTTTCCACAAGGGTCACAACCCTCAGTAATGAGGAATAAGACGAAGAAGATAATTTTAAATTATGAAACAGATCCTATTAAATTTTTGAATGTTATAAAATAGGCATGACTAACTAACTAACTAACCATCACGCCACTTCTCCGCAGGGGTAGGCAGAGAGAATAGAACGCCACACCACTCTGTCTTTGCACACATTTTTGGCCTGTTCCAAGTTCATACATATCCACGATCAATTCAACTCCTAACCTGACCACTTTCAAGTATTTGACATTCATTCATTCATTCAAACCCTTATCCGCACCCCAATGGTGCATAGGGCACTGCATCATATAAACGCAGTGCTATTTTGATCATTACACACGAACGAAAGGTGATCAGCCCTCTGCTTCAGGTACCAGTCCAGGGTAATATTGAATAAATATTAGAGTGAGAAAATCACTTATATTTATTTGACCCTCCCTGGTAATCGAACCCGGGATCTCCAGTACGGTACCCGAGCGTGCTGGCCATTACACTACGGAGGCGGACATTTTCGAATTTGACATTAGTGTATGTATAATACAAAAAAAAAATAGCAAATCTCAAGGTGACATATTCAAATGAAACCATTGTGTTGTTGACTTGACCCGGCCTGACGGAGTGAAGCCCCCGAAATGCTAAACTAGTCGTATTATCAACTCTTTTCTTGTTCATTCAATAATATTACAATACGTGATTTTTTTGTGAATGGGTCACTAAGCTGTTGTTGCAACGAGACATTCATTTACATTACAACAATAAATCTAATCTGAATAACTGTGAACTGCGGAGCAAAGCAAATTTAGGTAATTGTTCACAAAACTATTTGATCTGATTAACTTGTACAAAATTTTAGACTGTCCCTTGTTATTGCAAATGATCAATATTTATGCCTCAAAAAATACGAGAAATCGTCAAATATTTTATTGTAGAAACAGCTGGACAGTGTCTGGATTCAATACTACTATACACTGAATGCAAACCCTCGGCAATGATTTCGATATCTGGAATATGTCAGTTCCTAACTATTAAACAAGAATAATTACAATATTTCAGGCTACTGCATAATTCCTTGTTCATATGTTCATCTTTGTTTAATATACCGTAGAACGGGGCTACTTGAATTAAAAAAATATTTACATCGTGGTATCAATCGAAGTATCCTGACAATAAGTGTCACCCGTCAGGGAAACAATGAATCATGTTGATACGTTTATTATTGTGACAAAAAACAGATTTAAAAAAATTGTACTGGGCTCAAGTAACACCTCAATGTTCAAGTAGCCCCGTTCTACGGTACTTAAAAAGAGAAAACATATATTTTTTTAAATCAATGTTTTACTTAGTAAATACCACTATTTCTTAAAATCCACTGTGGCACGTGTTTCGATGCATTCCGCATCATTTTCAAACACCGTATCAACGGTATGCATCGAAAATGATGCGGAATGCATCGAAACACGTGTCACAGTAGATTTTAAGAAATAGTGGTATTTACTAAATAAAACATTGATTAAAAATGGATAGATTTTACCACAAAGTGACTGCCGAATCAATTAATGAAAGAAAACAAATTATTTCATCATATTATTTTATACAACATCTAATATATTATGTACAAATTGGCCACGGCTGTTAATAAAGGAAAAAAAATAATAAACAGGAAGAGCATGAATCTGAAATTTCAATTGCTTTGATCTTGATTGGGAATGTATTAAGGGGAATTTTGTTTTGCGAACCAAAGCGTGGATTATACGAGTTCACGTCAAATATTACAAAGTGAAGGTATCCTATATTACTGGGGCGAGCAGACTCGGGGAACAGTGTTCACGTCGGATAGACGGAGTTATCGTGTAAGCCGCAAGGAGATACAAGACTCGTAATGGCCATATCTACACAGGAAGTGATGTTCCTTAACCTGACTTATCAGGTCACCAGGGGAACATTACAAGTACTCTAGTGTGAACAGATAACAGCACCGACCATACTACACACGCCTCGTACGCGACAACACAAATACAATGCAATTTCCAAACGCGTCTTTAACGAGTAAGTGAGTAGCTATTTTTGAAAAACAATTTAGGAAAATTAAAGGGATATAACGTAAACGCAGAATTTAATCACCGGCCGACCACCGGAGAGGTAAATTGTCTATTTGCGCCCGATTAAAAAAAATGTATATCGGATATTTTTTTGTTTTTTTTAAATATATGTAAAAAAATATTTATATATACTTTTTTAAACTTATTTCCTTTCAATAACATTTTTCTTTTCAAAACCATATAATTATTTCGAAGAAAAACTTATTTTTTTAACGCAAAAACGCTGTTTTAAGAAAATAATCGATTACGTAAAATGTTGCCTGCATTCAGAGAAAATAAAGTTGCCACTTAACGAATATTGGGCCTTAAGAAGTGTGTGTTGAGATGGTTTGGACATATGAAGCGTACAAGAGTGAGGAAAGAACTGCCATTGGTTGTAATAACACATCACGACGCCATGAGGTGTGACATCATTACATGTTCAAAAATCATATTTTCCCCATAGCGAACCTTGCAATCTCTAAAATAGATATCAAGAAGATCTTATGCGCCAGATACGTTGCAATTTGTGGTCAGTTTAATAAAATTTCATTTTTTAATGAACGAAATTTGATGAAGAGCAAGTAAAATCTGATATTCATCTATGATTTGACTTGTCAGAGTAAGTTCTTGTAAAATAAAATACCTAACAACTATATAGTTTTTTCCAGATGTATTTTATTTGACCAGTGACCAGGTTTTGTCGTTACCGACATCACCAGTCTTATGATGTTAGTAATGATGAAATTCGGTCACTAAAGTATATGGGGAAAAACCAAATAAGTATGTAGTCCAAGAAAGAAACCAAGAAATGTCAGTATATTATTAAGCCATACCCGCTCCCTGTGTGGAGCAAATGGAGTCCAAAAACTGTCTCCAGGCTCTTCTGTCAGCAGCCAGGTCCCTTGCATCCTCCTAACTCAGGTCCGCGTCCCGAAGTTCTGACAAGAACTGCCGACAAATTGTCAGAACCTGATGCCTTGTAAAAGAGGCAAGCTCGATGGCGGTTCTCGGGTGGCATGCGGAGTACATGGCCAAGCCAACTGAATCGCCTTTTCTTAACGACAGTTGTAACCAAAATTTGCTGCTTCCTACGCGTTATTACTTCATTTCTCGCAAAGTCAAACCACCGCAGGCCTAAAATTCTTCGCAGACACCTATTCTTCAAGCTAAGTACATGGCTGCTCTGGGCCCTTGTAAGGTGCCATGTTTCACAGCCATTTAAGAGAACAGGAGCAATGCAGGCAGTGTATAGGCGGCATTTGGTCTTCACCGAGTATAGATCCGATCTCCAGACAGCCTTCATACTGTTAAATGCGGACCCTGCGAGTCCTAATCGCACTCCAAGTTCCTTTTAAAGGCTGGCATTTTCAGTTATGTACACTCCCAAGTACAAAACATAAATCTAATAAATTAGTTCCCGCGTGTTTGAAGAGTGATTTTTTTAAAAACATATTTGCACTATATCATAGATTACCAGATAATGAATAATAATGTTAATAAAAATGTAATTGTGATCAAAATTGATAAAATTTAAATTGTGAAGTAGGCATATGCATATGCAAATCCACTACAAGTCCTATTTACCAGTGAGAATGCAGAAGATAAGATATTCATTTAATTAAGTCTTTATAAGGTCCTTTGTGCAGATAAGGAGACACAATGATTTCTGTGTTGTGACATAATAAATACAATATCCTGGATAATAGATAAGGCTTCATATGATACCAGATAACATGATACTCATTCACTGATAACTGCGCAGTTCAAAAACAAAGGTGGCTATCTCCACCATAAATTAAACTAAAAATTATTATCTGAATAATAATAAAATCAATGATTTTTATTACATAATTTTCTAAAATAAACAAATACGATTTAAACAATTATGAGGAGATGCATGAACGTGGAAGAGACGAAGAATGTTTGCAAAGACAGATTGGTTTCGTGTTCTATTCTCTCTGCCTACCCCTGAGGAGAAGCGCCGTGATGGTTAGTTTAGTAATCCAAAACCGTTAAATATTTTTTTTAAATACATTGAAATTTCAGTGAAGATCTTATTTATTTTGTATTGTCTGGATAGGTCAGGGTTTGAAATAATATTTTTGGACGGTTCTCGATGTACCATAGGGGTGCGGATGAGGGTTTTAAGAAGAAGAAGAAGTCATACAAATATAAATCATCTAAAAGTTGGTGGCTGGAGGTGGCCGCATTTGTTTTTAGCATTACAATTTATGACAATGAATTCATTAATAAAATGATATTTTTAAATAATCAGTAAAAAACTATGATAATTATAAAGGAAAAAATAATAATGCTATATTAAAATAATAATACATACTTAGCAGAAAAAAATGTATTCTGTTACAGTAGAACAGGGCTACTTGAACTTTGATGTGTTACTTGAGCCCAGAACAAAAAAAATGAAATCTGTATTTGGTCTACAATAATGAACATATCTTGACAATAAGTGTCACCTGTCAGGGAAACAATGAATCATGTTGATATGTTCATTATTGTAGACCAAATACAGATCTTAATATTTTTTTTTGTACTGGGCTCACAAGTAACATATCAAAGTTCAAGTAGCCCCGTTCTATGGTACTGACAATGACAGTGAAAATCAACATTTATATTGAAAATTACAATAAAGTGCAACCTCTATCTATCGTTCCTCGAATAATCGTTTTCCCGGATGTATCATTTATTTCTTCTACCCCCAATTCATTCCATACAAAAATATATCGCATCGATCGTTCCTCTGTCTCCATTTTACCGCATTCATCGTTTGATTTACGCTGCATATTTGATATATTTTGTATGTGTTTTTTACATGCTTCTCAATTTTGTTGCATTCAACGACAATGTTCCAACGTGTAAGATAGAAACTATCGAAAGCTTATGCGACGCAAGGTTGACGGATACAGCGGAAGAGGTCGATATTGATGAAGAAAGCCGCTGCCTGTAACTTCATTTTCAGAAGCATGCACACTCTCTGAAAGATTGAAAACTTTCTACTACGCACTGATGCCGAAAAAAATATGAATGCAAAGCCAAAAATATCCTTTTGAATTACGGAAATATTTCATTAAAAAAAAAACAAATGTCGATCACAGATTATTTACAATGCAATAAACTTAATATTTTTTGGTTCTGTTCAGCTTTGTAATTTTTTTTTAAATAAATATATTTATTTACATCTAAAGCTTGTATTCTCATTAGAATTTAAACTACCAATGGTTATGCAGATCGGGAGGACGGTATCTTTATTCGATCGTATCTCCTTGTTTATTGACTTCTTCCCGCATTCATAGTTTATTTCACAATAGGTGCCATTAAAAACGACAGATAGAGGTTTCACTGTATTTAAAAGCATTATTTTTACGTATGGAGCAAATTTTGAATTATTCAAAAAATGGGTCAAAACAGCCAAAACAAATGCAACATTCCAAAATAACAAATGTCTTTTAATAATGTAAACAAAATAATTTAAGTTTTGTACTGACATTTCTTGGTAGAACTGCATTTCATAGAATAAAATAACAACTAAGTATAAAGGTTTTTCCACCTTTATTTTATTTGACCAGTGACTGAAATTCATCGTTAACAACGCACCAGTCTGATAATGTTGGTAACAATGAAAACCCGGTCACTTGGATAAAGCTTTATACTTGTTGTGTTCTTATGCGTCTTAAGACGAAAATTTAAATTTAAACAACTTTCAAAACTTCTTACACAATATAGTTGACAGTTTTTTTTTTTGCAAATATCTCTTTCAATAGATATTAGTTTTATAGAAACTTTTTCAGTTGAAAATTAGACTATTGCAACTGAGAACTTTTGTGTACATATCACTCGAGTATATTCCAAAAGCTAACTCCATACAAGTCCCCACATGTTTGTCGCGCAAGTTTCACATATATATGTCCTTCATCCTGTACTCCTTCTCTTATGTCTCATCAATTATAATCCACTTTTTTATACAAGAAAATGGAACACGGGACGATAACGATAAGTCAACCCAAGACGGTGATCTATACCCCATGAAGTAAGGATAGAGGTCAGTCGGTGATATGCCAAAACACAGATTTGAGACACTTTTTGCGAAAACGCATTAACTCATTTAGAAATACATCCATTAAGTTTCTACAAACAATTCATAAACTTGAAAAATTCACGGAAAAGTCCATAAAAATATATAAAAAAGGTTTTTTTATATAAATAGTCCCCCAGTCCTCACTTTCCAACTCACAAAAATAATTTTAAGAACAAAATGAATTTGATGAATTTTATTAAATTTAAAAATGGTTGTGCAATTTTATAAAAATAAAAAACGGTAAATCGAAACAATTTAGCGTGAGTTTCGAGAAGATCCAAATGAATAGTAACAGGAAGATGTCCGTAAATACAAACTCGCGAGGAAGAAATTATGGCCGCCGCAAAATACAGAAATCCATATTACGCTAAACCTTCACCGAACGAATCGCTAACCTATTCGATTATATCGAAATGTTATTATCCGACTGAACCGATTAAAGCATCTGATTCAACAAAAAAAAACAAACAACCAATTATATGAATGAAAATCGAAGGAATAATGAATTGACAGTAAGGTTAGGTCGTCGGACCAGCTTATGTCAAAATATCGTAAACCCCACGTAAAAACACAAAATATCCCACGGATAGTGAATAACTCCGTCTAATAACGCAAATTATGGTAAAACATAGGCATTAATTGAACGATGAATGAGTCAAAGCCTATTTTACAACTCGACGAATCGTCGGAGTAGGTACGCATGCACAGTCAACTTCATTCATTCATAACAAAAAATGTTAGGACACAAAAGGGGTTAGGTGCTCCGGAAAAGAGCTCTCCTCGCCCAAAATCAGCCGTTCGAAGGCACAATTCGTGTAATTTCCACAAGAAGACACGTTGTCGAAGGTCCGTCAATAAGAAAAACTCATATTTAGCGTCGAATTTTCGTATTATGTCAACTTCTGCGGCACCACCTGTTTTAGAACGAGTATAGAATTTTCGATAGCGGGAAAAAGAACGCGCAGCACTGAACAAACACACGTCGCGCAACATCGGTAGGATTATTTTTGATTATGTTGAAAACAAATTAGCACTCAAATGAACGTTCACGTACCGATTTTAATTTTTAATCTCTCCTCAATTCGCACTTCACGGGCATCACCGGCCATGTTGAATCCATAACTGATAGTCTATTTGTAATACAGATAGCAAGCTCACAATACGCACTCTAATATGTCACGGTTCTCAAATTCTACACACATCATGGAAGAGAGAGATGGCGCAATACAAATTATCATCCATCGAAAATATCCGTTTTTTACGATGAAAGAATACTTCCATCTATGTCTCTTTTTATCTTCGCGTATACAACAAGAGAGACAAAGATAGAAATATTTTGATGCACATATCCGGAACTTTACGCGAAGCTTATAGTCTTTAGCCTATACTCGGCCCGGTTTCGCCTTCTCGCTCTGCCATTTCCTGAGCTGATGTGAAGGGGTCTCGGTGGCACCTAACTAAAAATACCGTCGAATCGGATTCCTACAAAGATTTCATTGACTAAAGAAAATTGCGCGATTTTACTTATCAATGGCGTGTGAAAACTTGACAAAAAAATCGGTGCGTTCTGACACGCTTGGCACTGGATACCCTGTAAGGTCACGTTTACACTATTATATTATTGGGTTTTTGTCGAAGTGTATTATAAAAACATTAATCTGGAATCTAGAGGTTGATAAATATGTCACATGTAGCGATGTATCATTTTAGAAGGCTTTACCAATTTAATCTGCTATAAACAGAATAGGTTGATGAAAAATACATATTCGAATGAAACTTTTCAGCATCCATTTCGTACACAGATTCATTCTTGAATATGTCGTTGCATAAAATATCCAAAAATATCACAATAAAATAATTAGAATGTTTATTAGTTTTCTTGTTTTAACTAATTCTAGCGGTATTCCGGGATTTGTTTTCAAACCATAAATTAAATACAATAAGTTATAAAATAAACCAATCAAATAACAAATGTGTCGGGTTGTGGTCCCGTGGTTAGTGTCGTGGACTCTTAAGTTAAAGTTTCTCGGTTCGAACCCACTCTACCACAATTTGATGCGTATTTCTAATAATATATCACAATTTACATAATACAATCACAATTTAAAAGTCACATATAAAATATTCACGATGAGTAATTTCCATTACATTTTCGTTTTTGAACATGGGATTAAGGTTAACAAGACTAAAAAACAAATAAGAAAACACGTGCAAAAAACATAAGGTAAGAAGCATGTTTAAAAGAAACAAATGAGAAAATATAATTGGACTAACACAAATATCTTTCTTTTTTTTAGGTATTTAAAATTGCCGCTGTCTTCCATAAAGTTAAATAGTTTTAAGTAGTTTAATAGTTTAGAATGATTGGTTTAGTTGGTTCGAACCCAGATACTCTGACTCGAGAGTCCGCGACACTAACCACGGGACCACAACCTGACACGATATTTTATAGCCCTATTCTGTATTACGATATTTATTGTATTATGATATTTTTTCTTTGTGATTAGCGATTTTACTCTCTAATTTATCTTTAATATTACCCTAAACTAGTCCCTGAAGCGCAGGAGTGATCGCTTTACCTTCGTGTAAGTAACGATGAAGATAACACAACATTAATACAATGCAATACCCTACGCACCGTTGGGTACGGACAAGGGTTAGAAGAAGAAGATGATTATATATATATATATATATATATATATATATATATATATATATATATATATATATATATATATATATATATATATATATATATATATATATATATATATATATATATATATTATTTTTTTTTTTTTTACCGATTTTGAAGAAGAAAAAAAGCTTGCATACCCCTGGCAGTGTGCATCGCGTAAGAATATGGCAATGGTCGTTACCTTGTTACTCGTGGGCCGGCCGCTTGTAGCCCAGTGGCCGTGTAGCCGTGTAGCCGTATAGCAGGCAGGAGCCGGAGCGGATGCTGCGCGCGTGTATGGGGCCGGCGCAGAGGAAACGGTTTTTATTATTACACACTTTGAAACATTTATTTTCGGATATTTAGACTTGCTTCGGCCCAGTGCAGTGGCGTAGTCGGCACTTTTTCATCGTACAACAAATATTACATTTCAAAAAATATCTACTGCTATAAGTCTCTTCAAACAATTCAAAATAATAACATAGTATTTGTTTTATACATTAAATATTAAAATAAAATATTTTGTATATTAAAAGGACTGATAACTTTGTAGTATGGTAATAAAACACTCCTTATCATCCATTGTTTACTTTGTGTAATACCACTTTAATAAACACTAATACGTGACTACTGGTTTTGGAATAATCATTCCATCATGTCATTAAAATAAAATTATTACAATTTGACATATCGCTCACTCCTTTCAACAACGTCATATATCGAAAATCGACAATTTTCATGCATGTTTTCCGGAATGCCCAGAAAATGTACTATATCCCAGCAAAAGCGGCATATTTTTTTAATTAATATTTACCCGCTACAGGACAGAAAGTGTTGTTTTTGCATTTTGAAGAAAAGGTATTGTTTAATTATTTTTTTAAATACACTAAATATTTTTCAAATTGTGAAAAAACATTCAAGTTTTACCTAAAATGTTTTGTTGCACAGTGAAAAGTTCAACAAGTGGCTTGATATTTATTTTTAATACATTTCATTATATTTATAAACTTTAAAAACGATCTCCTGAAAAACAAAGTTTTTTTGTTTATACATATATATACGTCATAACGTTGTTTAAAGGAGTGAGCGATTTGTACAAATATAACATTTTTAAAGAGAGAAAGAAGATACATACTTTTGTTTACTTTGGTATTACACAAAGTGAACGATGAATGACACACCACTGGTTCGGGGCCTGTCGTACATGAAAATGTTGACATTACATCCATTTCACCGCGGATTTCAATATGTATACATCTCTCACGGCGTCGATAAATCATCTTCTGCCGGTTAACTCGCATTCTACCGGAAATTCTAATCGATATTGCGCCATAAATTCTAAAACACAAATTATTTGTCATTTTTCTTATCGGTTATAAAATTGATTGTTTTATAAGTAAGGGGATACCCCTGCGTTTAGGAATATTCGCAAACGCAGAATTCATTCGCTACCACCGGAGAGGTCACATCTCTGTTCACATCAAATATTTTTAAATATAAATTTAAATATATTTTTATGTATTTTTTCTTTTAAATATTTCTTTTTTTTACGATCATTCAATTATTTCGAGGAAAAACTAATTTTTTCAATGCGAAAACGGTGTTTTAAGAAAATAATCAATGACATAATGTTACCTGGATTTCGTGAAAATTAACGAATACTGAGTAATAAAGAATACTGGGAATAAAAAAGAAAAAACAGACTATAGAAGTTATATCGAAAAATTTCTCACAACGTTTTTTAACATATTTTTTCAGATATTTCAAATTCAGAAATTTGAAAGAACGCTCAAAGCCTACATAACATTTATTATATTTATTTTATACAACTAAAATTCGTTACAAAACAAATAAAATTATCTGTATTAAAAAAATGTAGAAAATTGTGAAATTTTTGACAAAATGTTGAAAGCGAATACATTTTATATTATACAAAGTAAACCCCCCTATAAAGTTGAGATAGGTACTGCGTTTATCAATGGGAACGTTATAGGCGTTAATGTTTAGCGAGTGTTTTTGCCTAGAATTTTCACTCATGAATTACATGAAATTATAGTAACTTTAAACATAAAGAGTAAATCCACTCCCGAGTAGGCATAGGCTATAAAACTTATAAAGTTGAAGCCTGAGTAGGGTCATGATAAGCAGTGTTGCACAAGCCGTAGCTAGATTTCAGCTTGTCACTTGACGTTAGGTACTTAAATTATATTTTAATTTTAAACAATTCATCTCATTCTTTTCCGCTGGTTAAAATGTAAATAATACTATTTTAAAATTAATCACTTATAACATTCCCTCTGATAATGCGGCATGTCAACGTTATGGGGGGTTTTTACTGTGTTTTTTTTTATATCATGTGTTTTTACATATGTTTTAAATATTGAAAGCATTAACTTTGTGGATCATATTGATATATTATTTCGAGAAATAAAAATACTTTGTGTTCTGATCCACTCACATTTTTATTAACCAACTAGTTTCGGCAACAACCTGTTGTCCTCTTCAGGGTTTCATTTATTACTAATAAATGAATAACTAAGTAATAAATGAAACCCTGAAGAGGGCAACAGGTTGTTGCCGAAACTATTTGGTTAATAAAAATGTGAGTGGACCAGAACACAAAGTATTTTTATTTCTCGAAATAATATATATTTTTATATAACTCGATGCTCTTTTTTTCTTTTCCATTTAACTAGACAGAGTTACAGCAAGGTGTAGCTTGGTGCAGCTAGTTATAAATTTTTAAAAATATGGATGAAATATTGAATAAAATACTTTAATCATTTGGTATATTCTTCTTTAGTTAATTTGACCAATTAAGGCCCAGTATTCGTAACGTCGCAATTTAGTTTGTTCTAAATCCAGGTAAAACATTTTTTATTTTTGTTTTGTGATCACGTGAAAACGTGTAAACGTCTGTCGTTTTCGAAACTAGTCGTGTGAAATGAAATTTTGTGGTCTAATACGAATGTTTAATTTTTCATAGCAATATCCACACACGTATGATATGATATTGCTATGAAATGCGTTGATTATAACAACTCATAATTTACAACGTTTTGAGTGTGTCAAATACTTGTTCACAAATCTGGATTATCTCCAATTAGGAGTTATTTTCAACATTATTTTTTGACATCTCAACATAGATGAAGAAGAATATGGAAGTCTGGTCATTTACTGGGCTAACTACCATAGGCTGGTTTGTGATCACTTTACACAGGTGTAAAATCTATCCATGATGACAGTCTATGACGGTCGTAAATGTGAATAAAGCCCTGTAAATACCCAGACTTCCATATTCTTCTTCATTTATGTTGAGATGTCAAAATATAATGTAAAAAAACAACTTCTGGAGATAATCCACATTTGTGAACAGAAGAGAGTATTATCACTCGGGAAGAAAATCTAATTTAACATACTCAACCTATAAAGGATTGTATTAGACTCGTTTTGTGTTTAGAACAGCCGATATGATCAATATTTTCATTCGTCATTTTCTTTTGCAAAATTCGCCTTCGTGAAAACGATATTTTCGTAAGTTGGTAACGAATGACGTCACAGAAACGAATCCACTTTACTACTATTACAGCTCTATAAAGCAGATACATAAAGGGATACACTCCATAACACACCCGATAACGAATAACATTTGATGACGTATAGCGGTGTCCGTTTTTCGTTTTATTAAAATATCTAAAGTCTAAACCTTCATTTCTCCCTTAGTTCTCTACAGAATTCAATAAGAATGCTACCGATTGTCTTGTGATTTTTCATAATTAGTTATTAGTCAGTAATAACGATCAGAGAATGATCCATTTGCGTGGAAATGATAGTTTTGAGTTATTGGGTAATATATCCAAAATTAAATAAGGTTAATTCGATGGAATTCTACATGTATTTATGTGTATGTTAATACGTGACGTGTTTCGTCTTATTAAGACATTATCAAACACTCTATCAAGTTATCAAACAAATCAGTACATTTATACATAAAAAACGTTTATACATAAATAAACGTAGAATTCAATCCAATAAACCTTGTTCAATTTTGGATAAATTACCGAACAATTCAAAATGGAATTCTACCAACTGTCTGCAGTTACAATAAATAAGTTTTGAGTTAGTTGGCTGAACGTGCGGTGTTGAAATAATGGAGATCGTTTGCCGTATCATTATGTGTGTATTTCACTGTATCAGCGGCTGTGTCGGCACAGACTAACTATTTTATATAGTGTCGGTGAGACAATGAAAAAATTATGAATGAGTGAAAAGCAGCGAGCTCTGTGCTGTGTGTAGCGCCGCCCAGCGCGCCTGCGCACAAGCCCGCCATACTAAATGCGCGCTCATTGTTACCGGCTCCAGGCCTTCCCAACCGGCGTGCCGCGACGCCCGAGGGACATCAGGTAGATACTGGGTATCTCGAATCAAATTGGACACCTTATTTTTCAAATTGGACGCCTTATAAATCATATTGGACCTTAGATAAATTAAATTGGATACCTTGCAAAACAAATTGCACGCCTTACAAATCAAATTGGACGCGTTTCAACACAAATGGAACATCTTGAATATCAAATAAGACGTTTGACAATTCAAATTGAACGCCTTACAAATCAAATTGGACGATTTACAAAACAAATGGGACACCTTGCATATCAAATTGAAAGTTTTGCAAAAGAAATTGGACTTCTTCTAAATCAAAGTGGACCTTTTGCAAAAAATAATAATAGGACGTTTCACATTAAAAAAAAAGACGCTTCATTAATCAAATCGGACGCTTAACTTATCAAATTGGACTATTGTAAAAACAAATTTGCCGTTTTGCAAAACAAATCAGACGCCTTACAAATGAAATTGTAGGTTTTACAAAACAAATTTGACATCGTGCTAATCAAATTGGACGTTTTGGAAACTAAATTGTACGATTTACAAACCAAATTGAACGTTGTACAAACCAAATTGGACGCCTTACAAATCAAATTGGGCGTTTTATTGTATTTTGTTTAAAAAATAGAATTTAAATAAAATAATTTAAAAGTAGTATTTATGATTTAAAGTAGTATTGAAAAACTTCTCTGAAAACTTGAGTACACATTGCGCAAGCAGAGTATTATCAGGGTCAAATGTAGACTGAGGATGGAATGGTTATTCTGAAACCGGTAGTCATGAAGTAGTGTTTTTAAGTGGTTTCACACAAAGTGAACGATGAATGATAAGGAGAGTGTTATATGACAATTCAACACAGATATAAGCTTAATTTTCCAACACTGAAATATAAATTTAAACAATTTTGTGAGACACGCAATACGTGAACTAAAAATTAGGAAATTTACGGCACAATGGCAGTCGAAGACGCATTATATAACAAGGATATTATTATTATGTATTTATTTTATAGAAATAATAATCGTAAATCATTTCAGATTAGATGATAATTAAAAAGTACTGTTATTACTTAACAATTACGAGAATGCACAAATAAAGAAATACAAAACTATTTCCCAATCCAAAATACTGTTTGCAAAGCCAAAAATGAAGAGATCTCAGAAGATTACGTACACAATAGTTCTGTTAACATAATAAATAATTAACATATTAGATTCGTATCTACCCACAGGTGAAAGTTTTATCATTGTCTATGATTTGTTTAAATATGCAAATAGTTTCGCTCGGGAAACTGACGATTTTTTTCTTCTTTATTTGGTTCAGTTTTCTTCACTCGATAATTTATGATTTAGTTCCATCTGATTCAGATCGTTGTGAATGAATGATAATTATACAATATTTAGTGTAAGAATGAGATATTAGAATATTTTATGGGATGGAAGTTAAGATAATCTCTTTGAATTCACACCACGCAATTTTGTATACGGTGACTACTAACTCATAGGAATGAGTTACTCATGTTCACGCATTCGTAGCCTGGGCGTAACAGACATTAATAGGAAGGAAGGGGTAAGACAATAGAGATGGTATGGGCATATAGGACGCAGAGAACCCGAACATGTAGTTAGCCAGGCAATAGAAATGGATCTTCCTCGAAGGTTATCTAGAGGAAGACCAAGGAATTCATGGGTGAAGCAGAAAGATAGCATGATTCGAAGGCATGGCCTAGGTGACGTTATCCAGGACAGAAGGACATAAAACCTGAAGACGAGGAGAGCTGACCTCAGCAGTCTACAAGGATAATAAGCTGGGATGTAGCCAGGAAGAAGAAGATGACTACTAACTCATAGGCGTTCCAATCAGTTTTTATAATATTCAGGCGAGATTTTCGAATAGAGTGTTGATAACAATTTGTGGAGCAATATCGGAAATAGTATATTCTACGTTATGGGACAATGGAAACTGCGTGGAGCCATGAACCGAGTTTCCCGGCTGAATTAAATCAGATCCAGGTATCCAGGATCCAAGTAGAAATTGCATACTCCTTCCCATGAAGAAGTATACAATTCGAATACTCAAAAAATAAGCAGGTTTTCTAGATTATCTTTGCGTTCATAAAAAAAACGAAAAATAAAATTTTTCTTTCCAAAATCGTTTATCGAACTACAAATTAGGAACATCTTGCTTAAGTTTTAGAGTTCCCAGTTGAATTATCAGGGCAACTGACACCTTGGCGCTTCCCACGAGTAGAATAAACTCAAAAAATTGATTTAATTTTTATACTGGCATTTTTAGTGGAGCTGCATTTTACATAATAAGATTATAACTCTAAAGTTTTTTCCTCATTTATTTTATTTTGCCAATGACCGGATTTCGATGTTACCGAAATCACCAGCCTGATGATGTCGGTAACGACGAAACCTGGTTCAACTCGATATTGTTAGTCGACAATGTCGACATTGATATCGTGATGTGTGTCCCACGTTTCGTACAATTTGCCTTTGACTCGAGCTTTGATCTTTTCCGTTTTCCTGTACTTATTTTGTAAAACTCATATATGCCAATGACTTTGTCGTGTAAAATTCCCAAATAAAATATATATATAATAAATCGTTTTCGTTTTTCATGCCATTGAAATACACATAGTTGAAACCGATACGAACGTCTTTGATTTCTTCGCATATATTATCTTTATAGAGCAGTAATACATATATTACTTTGTGATTTATATATTAATTTATGTGCTGATATAAATCATGATAATATCCTATTATTAACCACCGTGTAGGTTACGTTAAAGAGGAAAAAAACGTTATAGCTGTATTTTCTCCTTTAGGGAAATCTACATGACAATAGAGCAGTTTTTTTCTTACACCGTAATGCGTGTGAAAATGTGCGTTTGATATTTTTTTATGGAGAATTAATTTTATGATAAAATTTTCTTCACATTGCCACATTCGTAATTGATATTATGAACCCCAACCTTAGACATAAAAGAAAATATATTAAAAAGACTATAAAAATCAATGGCTTCATTGAATTTGATTTGCGAATTTATTCGGACATAAATGTACATGTCCTCCTCCGCAGTGTAATGGTCAGCACGCTGGGCTACCTACTGTACTGGAGGGCCCTGATTCGATTCCCAGTGGGGGAAAATAAATATAAGTGATTTTTTCACTATAATATTTATTCAATATTACCCTGGACTGGTAACTGAAGCGGAGGGACGATCACCTTTCCTTCGTGTGTTAACGATCAAGATAACACTGCGTTTATATGATACAGTGCCCTATACACCATTGGGTGCTGATAAGGTTTTTTTTTTAAAGTACAGTGGATACATTTTCGGTGTTGTATTTTCTAACCTAACCATACATAATATAAACTAAATGCTCCTATAATTGCCAAATTAATTTAAATTGAAAATGATGCGGAATACATCGAAACACGAGTCACAATAGATTTAAGAAATAGTGGTAATACACCAAGCAAAAGTTAAATTAAAAATGGAATGATAATACCACTTAGTGACTACCTAATCAATTAATGAAATAACATGACTTGTTTTGGAGCCGAGGTGCAATTTAGTGTATTCAACCACATGCATTTAATCGAATCGAACGCACTGCATAATCACATCAAACGCAAACGCAACGTTCGTTGTCGGCATACGATGCGTTGATAAAATGCAAGATACAATAAAAGGTTCATTTTCAGAACGTATTCGGCAACTGCCAACGATGGAGGACTATCAAAGAAAACCCGTAATTTTAACTTATTTGACCTGGCTATATTAGTGGCCTAATACAAGTATTTAATTTTAAATAGTCAACGCATTTCATAGCAATATAACATCAGATATGATATGATATTGCTATGAAATGCGTTAATAAACAACTCATAAGTTACATTATTTTTGACATCTCAACATAGATGAAGAAGAATATGGAAATTCTGAGAATTTCGAGGGCTTACGACTGCCATAGACAGGTTTAAGTGGTCACCTTACACTCGTGTAACATGTTAACAACAATCTATGTTGAGATCTCATAAAATAACTCATAATTTGTGAAATTTTCTGCGAAAATGAGTGAATATTTTCTGCGAAAAAATTCTCATTGATTTCTGATTACGCAGGTACTTTATTTATTATAAAATGTAGGTACCTACACAGTATTAACTCCACTGCCTACTTGATACTGGTCTCCTCGTCTCCTGGTCAAGGTGGGCGTCTCACGTATATGGGAAAACGAGTATTATTTTCTTGACCTGAACCAAATTGTGCAAATATTACGTCCGCAGATGTTTCAATTTTGCGAAATAACAACATTGTATTATGGACAAAGCACAGATTCAGAGCTGTCCGAAACTTAGATACTAAAGGATCTAAATATTCATTATGTGGCCCCAACTTCTTCTTCTTTATCCACACCCAATAGTGCGTAGAGTACTGCTTCTGAATGCAATGAAGCGTCCTGTATACAGGGCACTTCATGCGATTAGTGCAGTGTGATCATGATCAGTAGGTAATTACATGAAACAAGGTGACATGTCCCGATCTACAGTTTGCACTCTTGGGTACCACATTAAGTTGGGTTAGGTTTTTAAAATCATCAGTTTTCCGTTTAAAATTACCATCGCCTTCCACCTTATGTGCTTTAAATTTGTGATACAAGCAATCCGATTTGTTTAGCATTTCATACACATTCTTTACATCATCAAAAACTTTTATTATAATAAATATGTACACAGTACTAACACCCTCAATTTTGTTTTGTATAATGTGTGTGGGTTAAAAGTTACAACATCCGTTTGTATTCCAGTGCATACTAGAAACAAATGCATTACTTCCATCGATAAATAATATTCTAGTAGTTACACTACCGAGTGTAAGGAGTATAAAAGGACTCGTGTTGCCAATATTATTTTACAGCAGGAAGCTGTGCTCGGGAGCATGTTGAAACTAGTCAATTTTAGCCAGAAAGGTTATCGGCGTTTTATTAATAGTTCCGCCCCATTACAACGCGTAAAAACAAATTACATATCAACTTAAAACATGTTTATTCTTGTAAATTATTGATAATAATATGTAATAAAATATTTTTTGGGTTAAAAATAGGGTAAAAGTAGCTAATATTTAAAAAAAAAATATTCCTACAAAAACATAAAAGTTTAAACTCACTCACAAGTAAGAATAGGTTATGAAACTTTTACAAATAATGTTGTAGCCTAAGTAGGGCTCTGATAAGAGGTGTTGCATAATCCGTAGCTAGATTTCAAATTCACTTGGACGCTAGGTAATTTAAAAAAGATAAATAAGACAATTTTTAGAATCGGGAATTTCCGGCAGGCGATTAAATTTTAAAGTTTATAAAATAAAAAATAAAAACTCGTGGGAAACATTTTTTTTATATCTAAGTATAAAAAAAAAATCAAAAATAAACTCACTCACAAGTAGGAATACTAATGAAACTTATACATATAAAGTTGAAGCCTAAGTAGGGCCACGATAAATGGTGTTGCATAAACCGTACCTAGATTTCTGAGTCACTTGGACGTTAGGTAATTATAAAAGAATACAATTTTTAGAAGTTTATAAAATAAAAACTCAACTTTGTTATTAACCACTTTTTATGTTGGTACTATTATTACAACCTGTTTTAACAAGCATTTTGTCTTCTTCAGGGATGGGTACTTACTAAACTTAAATCAGAGAAATATTCATTAGGTGAGTAGGGGGGATAAAGGAATAATTAATAAAGTGAGGTTTGTTGGAAGTGAGAGGTGTTGGAAGAGTTATTATTATTATTTCTCGAAATAGGAAAATATTTGAATTAAGGCTTTATCTCAAATATGCTTAGTAATTAATGTTAAAATTTTATTTTAATGCTTTTTTTAATTTCAGAAATTGCTATATTTTGTAACCAAAAATATTTATATTTTTAAAATCATTAGAATACATAAATCTTTATATTTCGTACGCTTTGTAAATACCCAAATTTAATTTTTTCCACCATAGTCAATTCCTTAATCTATATTGAAATCTAAATAAAAATATGTATGACGGTTATATTTATTTTATGGTTATTTATATATTTACGGTAATTTCTAGATACATTTATAAATTGAGACGGACTGTTGGGTATGAGTGAGAATAAGGAAATCTATACTGCTTACTAATACGGTAACGAGAATTTCAAATAATAATAAATAAATCTAGATTTTTTATAATAATAATAGACCGGAATGACGAAGGAGGTGTCATTTGTTGGTGCAGACCAATCCATAAGATTGAGAACACCGAAGATATATTTTTTATAACAATCTTATGTGTAAACTCGTTATTCTATAATTATACAGTGAAATATCAAATAAAAGGGCAATATTAAAATGAGAAAAAAAAGTATGTAGGTACTAACAAGTACGCAATAAATGTATCTAGCTGAAACGCATGAAATTTGGTAGCCATATTAATTTAGAAAAACGTCGCATTTTGCCGCAAAAACAAAACAAAAACGTGCGCGTCGTGTCAAAATGACAGATTATTTTTATTTACTTAAAATTGCATTGTGTCTTTACATATTTATTAATGAAGTAAATTTAGTGGAAGAGCATTGCTCAGATGACAAATGTACCGGTTCGTCTGACGCGGTGGAGAATAAATATTCCGAAGGTACAACGAAATAAATAAAATTGTTACATACCCAATTGTCAGCAGTCAAATTGATTTGTTTGCGTAATTTATCGTAATTTATTCGTAAATATATTTTCGTTTGTACATTTTTACATTATTCTTAAGTTGGAAATACGGAAATAAAATCGACATAAATTACTCGTAACATAACCTACTGATAGGACATAACAATACCTATTGTTATTGTAGAAAAACCTAGGTCACGGCACTTATTTCTTATTTTTCTCCGTCTTACTCCTCATTACTGAGGGTTGTGATCCTTGTGGAAGCCATGACTCTTCTCCAGTTATCCATTGACTGCACTGCACGTAGCGCTCCAAACACCTTAACTCCATCGGTCCATCGTGTGGGGATCTTCCTTTCCCCCCTCTTGCCTTCCAGGCTACCAATCACAACTAGTCGTTCGAGGCTTTCTTCATTGCCATGTCCAAAAAACTGGAGAATCTAACGTGTACAGACATTGGCCAGAGTCAACCGTCCAAGTATAGTTCCTGGAGAATGGACTGGTGCGTCTAGCTGTCCATGTCCGACTTCCATGGACTTATTTCTATGTACCTTAGTACGAGACTGTTGTAAAATGTACGACGATAAGAAACTCACATTTTACCAAAAACGTTTTTTATTTTACAAACATAAGTTTTTTGAGAATTTTTTATAAAATAGGAACATAAAATATGGGTAAAAAATTAAGATACACGCTAGTTGTCACTACTGTGCGTTCATATTTATATTTATGTCTCTTAGAACAGTGCCCTCGATGGTTGCTTCCTGTTGGAAGGGATAAGGTAGAAAGTGATTTAATTAAAGTTTAGGTGTAATTATTTTATTGTAAAAACTTTAAAATGTAAAATGTTTTTTTATCTATTGTATGTAATGTATATAATCTAATAATTAAAAAAAATAAAATAAAAAAATAAATAAATTGTATTAACATGTAAGTATTTTGGCTCAGGCCATGCCTAAAGAGCCGTAATATATATAGTAAAAAAAAAATGTTGTATCTATGAAATCATATCAGCCCGTTGAGGTCCACTGCTGGACAAAGGCCCCCCCCCCTTCCGCCTCCACTCCTCCCGATCCTGCGCCATCCCCATCCACTGTCTTCCAGCAAACTTCCTGATGTCATCCACCCATCTCATCGGTGGACGTCCTTGAGGCCTCTGGTTCCTCGGTCTCCACACCAGAACGCGTTTCGTCTATCTGTCATCGGTCATTCTGGCTATGTGACCGGCCCATTTCCACTTCAGCCAAGCAATTCGCTCTACCACGTCACAGACCTGTGTCTGGCGTCGGATCCAATCGTTTCTATGAAATAAATAAATAATAGTTATTTTACTTTATAAATATTTATACTATACATATTTATTTTATTTATGTTCATATATATTTTACCTAAATTTTACAAATCGCTCACTCCTTTCAAGAACGTCATAAATCAAAAAACTTGATTTTTCAGGAAAACGTTTTTAAAGCTTAAAAATATAATACAATGTATTAAAAAAAATATCAAGCCACATTCTGAACTTTTTACTGTGCAACACATCTTTTTAGGTAAAACCTGAAGGTTTTTTCTCCATTTGAAAAATATTTGGTATATTTAAGAAAATAATTAAGCAATACCTTTTGTTCAAAATGTAAAAACAACACTTTCTGCCCTGTAGCGGGTAAATATTAAGTTAAAAATATGCCTCTTTTGCTGGGATATAGTACATTTTCTGGGCATTCCGAACATACGCTCAGCTGAAAATTGACGATTTTTGATTTATGACGTTCTTGAAAGGAGTGAGCGAAATGTCCCGCAATCTAGGGTAGAATCAGTTTTCACCAGAATCGCTAATCTAATAACATTATCTTAATGGGAATTTATATATATGTAATTTTATTATCTTACTTTCACTTTCAGCTGCCAATACAAAGGATTTGGCATATTTCAAAAATGTGGAAGAGGCATTATCCAAATATACACCGTGTGTACAGACTAACTGTAGCTGTCACCTTCCAGTACTGATCAGAGATCTGGAACCTTTTAAGGAGACGGGAATAACCAGACAGATGTTCGAATCTGTCAAGAAGAAGTATGTGTACATTTCTTTAAATAATAATAATAGCAACATTTTGAGTGTGTCCAAATACTTGTTCACAATTCTGGAATTTTTCATCTCACCAATAGATGTCTCTAGTGAAGTTCTAGTGATTCAAGAACAAGGTTTATAAATTGGTTCAGATATATGTGGAGCTTCCAAGAATTTGAGAAGTGTGGTTGTCAATAATGGGTAGAATTGGTGAATGTTACACGTGTGTAAAGTGATCACTTAAACCAGCCTATGACGGTCGTCAGCTCCGTAAATGCCCAGATTTCCATATTATTCTTCATCTTTGATGAGTCCAAGTATATTGTCTTCAGCATGTGGCGCTATCTATGAGTGCGCCACGGTGTTTGAAAATGATGCGGAATACCTTTGGAATGTATTTGTCCCTGAAAAGTTCTTCTTCCATGTTCGCTCCCTAGGTGGAGCATATGGCCAACACGAGACGTCTCCTAGTCACTCTGTCACGCGCCATTGAGAGGTTAGTGTTGATAATGTTTCAAAATAAAATTTGCAGGGGCACCAAGTACCAGATAATCTCGGGGCGCCTGTACCGCCAGAAGGAGTGCCTGTTCCCGGCGCGCTGTGCCGGGGTGGAGCACTTCCTGCTGCCGCTGGTCGGCAAGCTGCCCGACTCGGAGCTCGTGCTCAACACGCGGGACTGGCCGCAGCTGAACCGCGTGTGGGGCAGTCCGCTGGCGCCCGTCTTCTCCTTCAGCAAGGTGGGATGCTAGATCTGCGGGAGTCTCTCACGTCACTGACGCTGGACCATGGCGGGTCATCTCACATTCAAGTGTCGCTTCAAAGCCTAAGGAATGAATTCATATTGAAAGCTGTCCCACCGCATGCCCAGATCTGATACAGAGGCATCTAGGCTTCCTGACAGATCTGCTCTTGCTAAGCAATTTTTTTTTTAACTAATTTGCAAAATTTATTGAAAATGTGGAACAATATAAAATTGTATCCCGATTTTACTGTGAATTTACATTTAAAAGCTTTCAATATCCCTGTCACTGCCAATCTAAATAAATACAAGTTTGTAAATCCGTCACCAAATTTTATAGAAGTACCCCGGTGTAGGCGGTGAAAGGGATTAGTATTTAGTTCAAAATTAGTCAGCTAGATCTGATTCCGACCCGACGTTGGCCGGTAAATAGACGCCCACAACCCAGACTAGCACAGCAGACAGAAGGAATGAATGTATACTGGTGGGGACTGACCAGAGTCATTTTGTTGTAACGTAACATATTATGATGCGAGCATTAGTATAGTCAGTACAGCGAGCCGAGCGCTCCATCTATAGTCGAACGCTGTAAGCAACATTACGACGTTACGTTACGACGACATGCTCCGGTCAGTCCCTACCTTACTATGTATTAACACATTGATTATAATTTTTTTTTAAAATTATGTATGTCATTAAATGATGTCATCCCAGATTATTCATGCCGAATCAATAAATAATACTATTAACACATGTCCGCCTCCGAAGTTTAAGTGGTCAGCACGCTTGGCTACCGCACTGGAGGTCCTGGGCTCGATTCCCAGGGGGGGATCAAATAAATATAAGTGATTTTTGCACTCTTATATTTATTCAATATAACCCTGGAGTGATACCTGAAGCGGAGGGCTGATTACCTTTTTTTGGTGGGTTAATGATCAATATAACACTGTGTTTATATGATGCAGTGCCCTATGCACCATCGGTTTGATATATTTAAGATATTTCATAAAAAAAACTATAACATTCTTCATGGATGGAAAAACCAGTTTAAAAATTCAAGTTGTTAGAAATGTCTTGATATAAATTTAAAAATATCTACGCTACGTAGTTAATTCCTTAACTTCCATATGTAATCCCTGGCCAGATGTATCTTTGTGTCTTCGTAATGCAAAAATGATAAATCGTGGATTAATGGCAAAATGTATTCTGATTCCAGACGGAAGAGTATTGGGACATAATGTATCCCGCTTGGAGCTTCTGGGAAGGGGGTCCGGCCATTAAGCTCTACCCGTCCGGCCTGGGCAAGTGGCAACATCACCGGGCATCACTGACCAAAGCTGCTGAAAAGTAAGAACACCAGATGAGTCGAACCAGACTGTATTTGAAGAGTGATTTCCTGCAAATTGAACTGTATTTCAGGAGTAAATTCTTGCAAACCTAACTGGATATGAGGAATGAGTTCTTATACATTTTTTTTTTAGATGGATTTGCATTTATTATTTAACTTGTTAATTATGTGCTCGGTTTAAAGATCATTAACTGGATTTTGATTCTTTTAACTAAGTTTTATTTTAAAGAAGTTTTATTTTAATCTGTGTTGGGAACAGGAGGGATAATCTAGTGTGGGTCAATCAGGAACTTGTCAGCATTTGCTCATTGCTGGGAGGAAACCACGTTATTATGTATGATACCAAGTTCTTACACATTAAACTATATTTGAGAAACGAGTTCTTGCAAATGGAACTGTATTTCAGGAGTAAATTCTTGCAAACCTCACTGGATATGAAGAATGAATTTTTTACACATTAAACTATATCTGAGGAATGAGTTCTTGCAAATTGAACTGTATTTGAGCAGTCTTCTTCTTCCTAGCTCCATTCCAACTTATCAACTTTGTAGATTGTCAGGGTAAGCTCTCTTCGTCCTAGGCCACGTCTTCGAATCATGTTTTCTTTCAGCAGAGTCCTTTGGTCTTCCTCTAGATGTCATCTTCATTAAGATACACTTCAAAAAGTGTTGTGATTGCAGATATCCGTGGGATAAAAAGAAGCCGATGGCATTCTTCCGCGGCTCTCGGACCAACGACGAGCGCGACCCCATAGTGCTGCTGTCTCGGGCGCGACCCGACCTCGCCGACGCCAAGTACACCAAGAACCAGGCTTGGAAATCAGATGCCGTAAGTGTTGATTCATTCGCGACATTTCCACCACACGGTATCACGCTGTCATGACATCTTTTATTTATTACTTAACCCTTATAGTGCTGAGCTTATTTTCACATATTTTGCATAAATTGCTAATTGCTTTTCATCATCACTACTTGACGAATTTGACATTTTGTAGGTAGAAATAAAAAACTTTTACTTAAAAAAATACAAAAATCAATGTTAAATTCACAGTAAAATAATTTTAAATGGTTGTTTATAAATGTTTTCAAATTATTAAAAACGGTGTACGCGCTAAGACACGTCCGTACAGGTCGATACCTAAAACAAGTTGCGCAATAGTCGGTATTCCGACACTCCGCACTTTATACGCATTCATAGAGAGTCCATCTATCGACTGTTCGCACTCTAAGGGTTAAAACACTTATTTTCTAAAACCAATTAATTAACTGACCCTCATGCCGCTTCCCGCAGAGCCAGGCAGAGAGAATAATAACTCCACACTAATAACATCTCTGTCTTTATTAAGATACATATTAAAATTTCATTAATTGATTCGGCAGTCACTTTGTGGTAAAAATCAATCCATTTTTAATTTAAGTTTAACTTAGTAAATAGCACTATTTCTTAAAATCTACGGTGACACATGTTTTGCTAAAGCCTCTACCCTTTTGTATATGTTCCCACTGACAAGAAATAAAAAAATATAAATACTAATTTATAAATAAATAAATAAAAATAAGAAACAGCTCCTGCCCCATCTTCAACCTTCGACGTCCCAAGAACACAACTCTTAAATTTAGACTCGGCTTCACATACGGAGTTTGAAAATGATGCGGAATGCATCAAAAAGAGAAATTTAAAAAAAAAATCTTGGCAAAAATGTTAACACTAAAACAGTAGTATTTTTTTTTAATTTGAGCATATAATGTAAATAAATTGCAGGACACGCTGTACGAGCCGCCCGCCGAAGAAGTCTCCCTGGACGACCACTGCCAATTCCGGTTTCTCTTCAACTACCGAGGGGTGGCGGCGAGCTTCCGCTTCAAGCACCTGTTCCTCTGCAAGTCCCTGGTCTTCCACATCGGCGAAGAGTGGCTGGAGTTCTTCTACCCGTCCGTCAAGCCCTGGGTCCACTACATCCCGGTTTCCCCCAAGGCCACGCAGGATGATATCAAGAACATGATTGAGTTTTTCAGAGAGCACGATTCTCTGGGTAAAGAAATCGCTCTCAGAGGACACCAGCATATATGGGATCATTTGAGAATCGCAGATGTCAAATGCTACTGGAGAAAGCTGATCAAAAGCTACACAAAACTTTTGAAGTACAAAGTCGAAAGGGATAATGATCTTATTGAAATCACAAAATAAATTAAACTGGTTCTTCTATTCTCTGAGCCTCCGTCAATGTAAAAAAAGTATAAATTAACAGATTAAAGTATATATGTATCGTAGTCATACAGGAGAAAGTGACCAAGTGCATTGTTTTACAAAAACGTGATCATTGACTATTTGATTTCTTACTAACTTAATATTACCCTGAAAAAATCCTAAAGGATTTTAAACTTGGAAGTATAATATATTGACTTGTTAAAAATGACCAACTGCATTGGTTTTTATTTTCTTGCCAAGCAATAGTGACTTAAATGGCCCTCCTGAACATTTTACGTTTTGGTAGTTAGTCACTTTCTCCTGTACGACTACGATTTTACCGTTTTGAGTGTGTCCGAATACTTGCTCACAAACATTTTACACATGTCCACCTGTATGAAGTGATCACTTAGTTAGCCCATGATAGGTGATAAGCCTTGTAAATAACCAGACTGCCATACTCTGCTTCATCTTTTTTGTGATCAAAGTTTCAAACATCAAAAAGATGTTTAGTAAGCTAAATATAAATATCACCCTCGTTCAGACATAATTCACCAACAGATAGTCCGATAGATTGAGTAGTCCGCTTGCAAACCACGGTCCATTGGCTAAAAAATTTTTTTTTTTAACATAACGTGGTTTGCAAGTGGACTACTCAATTGTTACAATGCTCTTTCTCCGTGCATAGGCACCAGATCCTAATATGTATGTATTTATTATTGCCTAATATGAACTTCAATTCAATTTTATCGGTATCAGTGCTGGGATTCCATTAGGAAGCTAATGTCAGAACTACGTTACCTAGATAACTTTAACTCTACACAAATAAATATTCATTTCAATTTTTTTTAGTAACTTTAAGTGTCTTATAATAAAAAATTGTCTACTAGTTTAAAATGCCAGTCATTAGAAACAAAAGTCCAAAATGCTGGTGGAACATCAGCGGATACAAATGTTGCCATATTGCATCTGTTATAATTTGATAGATGGGCTCAAGTACCTGGTTAAATTAATAATTAACAAGAAAAATGCTCGACACTTAAATCTGTCAGGAGGCAAGAGAATCTGTATAAATGCTCAATAGCAAAAGAAATACTTTAACATGTTGACTGCCAACTACAAGGTAACTCTAGGATTACGCTCTTTGCTAGAATGCCGACTAGGAGTTATCTCGTACTGTGTTTACTTGCCATATTCCTGTAGCTATCTGTTATTCGTTAGTAATTCGTTGTATTTGGGAAGAGAACAAAATATCAATGCTGGCTTACATGAACAGAAAATATAATTATGTACTAAAATTATAGTTTTTAAAAATGTAATATGATTAAATGAAATTGGCTATTTAGACCGGAATACTGAAAATTGCCGTGGCAGTCAACGTGTTAACATTTTTAGAGTTGTAGGAGAATTGCACTATTGTGCATTTTTAATCTTTAATTCACAATGATTCAGTTCTTTGGTTACATTATGCAGAGTTCAGGATATTCCTTAATTCACACTATAATCCGAGGGAAGGTTGAAGGGAGCCAAGGAACAGGAAGAAGAAGGATATCTATCATCGCTGCGGAAGACGGGTCTTGGAGTAATACGGTTGTTCCACACCGCTAGGGACAGGAACCAGTACGGAGGCAAGATGAACACCAACCTCTGAATACGGGAACGGCTCCAAAAGAAGAAGAGATGATAAATATGTTTTATCCAAAACAACTGATACGATATTGCCAGTATAAAGCCAGATCTTACATTTAACACATTGTTTGCGGGAAACGCTTAAAAGCGTCTTTGTCATACTATTGTTATCTTTACCTCGGAGACGATTATAAGCGTTCCATTCGCTTACTTTTGGTAGAGCGCGAGAGACTTACATTTAACACATTGTTTGCGAGAAACGCTTAAATGCGTCATTAACATACTGTTGGTAGAGAGCGGGAGACGCTTTAAAGTGTTCTATTTGCTTACTTTTGGCACAGCGCGAGACACCAAAAAACATTGTTTAGATCGCAGTTGGGTTTGCGGTTACTTGTGATTAGTATATGACTCTAATTAGTATACTAATTAGTGTCGGGGTTGATGAAAAAACCGCCCGGAAACAATGTGTTAATATATAAGGCACTGGCCTTGGTATTTCCATTTAAGATTACTTTTAATGCAAAAAAAGTTAATAATATTGTTTTTAGTATTATGTACACATATACCTCATGAGTTATTATTTTATTTTAGCATGTACTTATGATTAAGAAAATAACTAATTTATTTTGTATGACCGCTTTTCGGCCAACTGTTCTACCATATTTTTTAATAATCCTGTGTTTGCTATAGTGACAACAACCTTTTCCCCTGATCTTTGATCTAAGTACCCAGTGCAAAACATTAACCTAAATATATTACTAATACAGTTGTAAATTATGATTTTTTATGCCACATATAAAATCATATTATAGGTTGAAAGGGCGCTTCCAAACTCAAAACAAGTGTCATTTGATTGCATTGATGCAGTAGTCATTCCAAAGCAGCAATTTTCGCATGCGTCACATAGTACCAAAAACAAGAAGTTTTAGTCGATTGGAAATCTGATTTTTTTAACTGTTTTAATTAAATCTGGTTAGAGAATTTGTAAATTGTCACGAGAAATATGTTCAAAGCTTGCGTTCGAGAAAATTTTGGTAAAAATATGTATGAAACTGTTAATATAATGTAGGGGCAAAAACTTAACGGCATTTATACATACAGACCTTATTCAGCAATTTACCTGTAGATGCCATCTATAGAGAAGTAATTATTCCATTCAGATTAAATCTCTCATAGTACAAATATGTAGCTATTAGTTTGTAGATTTAAATTGTGTACTATTATGTGTTATATTTTCCATTAACACACTAAGGACGGGTGTTATTTTACGCCTGCGGAACGCTGGCGACGGGATTCGATAATTGTGTACATATAGTAAAGTCCTTAACCTATTGCACCACTAATAAAGATGACATAATTCATTCAACTATTTAATTTTGTCACATTAAAAAAAAAATACAATTAAGACTAAATTAAACACTAAATAAAAATGGTTAAACATAGAACCATTTTTGTTTGTTTGTTGGTAAGCTAGATCTTATAGCTCGTCCCCGGGTAGTTTTGGAAGAGTGTGTTCAGTTCAGAGTTGTGAAAGTTATTGTCATTCATATTGTTAACCCGTAAGCTGCGGATCGCATCTATTGTCGTTTTTGATAAAAGTACCGTTGACTGCGGATCGCATGCATAGTCATTTTTCAAATTTACGTACTTATATCAACACCTATGGATAATTTTTTGCACTTAAATTTGGTTTGAGGCATGGATGAATTAGTTCTCTTTGATTTAGTGTCATAAAATATCAAAATTATTTCAATTTAGTGTCAACTTTATCGTGAATACTTCCGGTCGGCTCGTGCTCGGCGCGTGCTCTCAGTATCCTATAGTCTGTTCAATTGGTTTAGGCGATCTAAATTATCATTAACTATTTTCATAATTATTATGTTTATTAACTGTGTGGAACGAGAATGGTATTATAATTAACTAACAAGTGATTGTGTAACACGGTGTTTTGTGATATTTTCGTGCTATTTTTTTTTTGTTAATTATCGTGCGATGCTTCGAATACTGGAAGCATTTTTTTTTTATAACTTTTATCGTCACAAATATATCTCTTCCTAGTTAAAACTTATATGACAATGAAGAAAATATCATGTTTTTTATAAGAAACAACGATTCTGAAAACAAAAATGGTGAAAGCGACCATTACCAATACGCGAGAAAATGAATAAAGTCACATCATTTTGATGTCCCACATGCAAAATGCATTTTTGTTCTAATCCCTGCTTTGAAGATTTTCACACAATTTCGAAATATTGATCATGTCCGTTTTTTAATATAAACTTTGATTTAAAATATTTTTCTAAATTTCATTTTAATTTACATTTATTTTTTAATATAACGCATTTAAAAAAACTGCGCGCACGCAACGAATGGACTATACGACAACCGCATCTTCTATACAGCTGCCAAATTTTCAGCCTCGAGTCCGTAAATGTTAATATTTTTGTGTTAATACACTATAAAAACATAAAGTGAATTGTGTACTGTGAACATCTATGATGGATTTCCGAAAGTTTCACTACAAAAATAGGCAAAAATATGTTTTTTTGTCAAAAATATTGTAATGTAAAACAATCCAGCACGGGATGGAAAGTTTGACACTAGAAATCGAGAAGTTTAGAGGTTAACAAAGAGATTGGTACATAATATTCATAAAAAATATTAAATAATTCCTTCTTTTCTGATTTTGAAATGAGGCCGCCGCAGGAGGTAAAATTACCCTTCCCGTCCTTAAGCATCAATCGACCGAACGGGTAAAAATACTTTCTCGTCCTTAGTACACACTGCCTTAACACTAAGGCACCGTAGATTAATTTAATTACTGTAAACTTTGTACTATTTCAGTACTTAACAACATTTTTATAACCCCAGTGCACCAAAGTATCTTACCAAGAATTTTGTTTACCTTTCTGAAGATGGGCTATCATTTTGCTTCTAGCATAGAAATATACAGCTTTGTTATACATTCCATACTCTAGGATTAAGGTTACTTTTGAAAAAAGCAAGGAAATTTATGCTGTGCTGTGTGGTAGGTACTGTACCTCAAATAAAATATATATATGTATCTACTTAATTTTTATTATTTTTGAACATCGAAAAAAGAAAGAAATTTGTTATAATTTTTTTTTAACCCTTGTATTATATATTATACCATAGTATATTTTTCAGAATTTATATTTATTTTTTGTCTTTCACTGTTATTTTTTTTATTATTGTTATGCCACCAATTTCTATTTTTAAATGATTATACATACTGTAAAGCCTCCATATAATAGACTTATTGGGGCAGGGGGTGTCCGGTAAAGACAGAAGTCCATTATACAAAAATGTGTTTGAAATTAATAAAAAAAACTTATGAAAACTGTATTTAGATATAAATAAACAATACAAAACACAAATCGCTCACTCTTTTAAGAACATCATAAATCGAAAAACTTGATTTTTCAGGAGAACGTTTTTAAAGTTTAAAAATATAATACAATGTATCAAAAATAAATATCAAGCCACTTATTGAACTTTTAACTGTGCACAGATCTTTTTAGGTAAAACCTGAAGGTTTTTTCTCCATTTGAAAAATATTTAGTAAATTTAAAAAAAGTAATTAAACAATACCTTTTCTTCAAAATGCAAAAACAGCACATTCTGCCCTGTACATATTAGGTTAAAAATATGCCGCTTTTGCTGGGATATAGTACATTTTCTGGGCATTCCGAGAACATGCACAACTAAATTGACGATTTTTGATTTATGACGTTCTTGAAAGGAGTGAGCGAAATGATATTCCATTTATTGTCTTCGGACACCCGTTGTGAAGTGACGTTGCTGTTTGATATCGACACGCTTGTTTTCAGTAATCCTGCTTAGAAAGGAATCAAGTTTTGTTTGCATTTTAGAAGTTTTGAGACATAATGGTCGCTAAAAATCGTTTACATGCGGCGACACTTGAATTTAAGCATGTACCAGGATATTATTATATTTTTTGCGTTTGGCCAGATTTTTTGTCCGTTATATCTGAAGTTCGTTAAATAGAGGTCCGTTATATTGAGGCTTTGCTGTAATAAGCTTCATAGTGTGTATTGTATATACACATAGACTATATCTATGTGGAATTTCGGTTTATGTTGAAATAAATACAAGTATTATAAAATAGTAACAAAAACTTATAAATAAAAAAGATTCCAATATGTATGATGTATGATAAAAGTATTTACTAAGATGACCTCATTTAACACTGTTTTGTTTAGCACTGAAACTTGTCGGAATGTATCCCCCATGTTGAGCACGGTCTGAATGTATACAATTGTATTATACGTATTACATAATAATAGATGTATATTTGTAAATTGAAATAAAATATGTAGTGTAATAAATTTCGTAGTACAAACTTGCAAAATTAGTTTAATTTGTCCACGTTAATCATTTTATAAAGAAAAACGATGCATGATGTTCAAATGTTGAAATAAGGAAAGAATGCAAGCTGAGATTATCCATCAAATGAAGAAAGGTGAGTTGAGATGGTTTTTTGTTTTTATATGGGAGTTGCATTTATTATTAACTAACTAACTATTAAGTAGCAAGTTTTGAAAAAAGGTGCCAGAGGCGAATACTGGGTATAAAGTGGTATGACTTTGTCAGGATGAAGATGTGGGGAGAAGAACTTAACAGCCCCTCAAACTGGAAGTCCTGAAGAGGAGAAGGTGGACATGGTTGGGACATGTCCTTAGAATGCCACCTGAGAGCATCAACCCCTCGTGTCTCTTCTTCCAACCCCGAGGATTCCGGCGCTCCGGAAGGCTGCTGATGACCATTCACCGATACATTCATTATACTCAGCGGAACTTCGAGACGCCGGACTGACATGGAGATGGCGCGTGACATGGAGACGTCTCGTGTTGGCCATATGCTCCGCCTAGGGAGCGAACATGGAAAAAAGAAGAAGAAGAAGCATTTATTATTTACCTTGCTTGTTAAGGTTTATAGATAAAAAAATTTAGCTAGAAGAAAAAAAAGTGGATTTTTGTTTCTTCTAGCTAAAAAAATGTTTTATTATAATCTGTGTTGGGAACAGGAGGGATAATCTAGTGCGGGCCAATCAGGAGCTTGTCAGCATTTGCTCATTGCTGGGAGGAAACTACGTAGAGCTCCTCAGGAGAAGCCGGACTGTTGACTGTCGTCACAGACCTTCTGTTCGACTTGTAAGGTTTCCGCATTTTGTGTCCTACCTTGGTTTATATATCAATGTATTTTGATCATGTGTGATACCATCTCTCAGGAATGTTCCTTATGAACAGTTTCAATATTGGATAGGTCCTCATCGAGGCTTTTCCAACGCATAGAGTTGAGATGGTTTGGACAATTGGAATGAATGGGTGAAGAAAGAACAGTAAAACGAAACATTTATTTTAAAATGAAACATATAAAGGTGTGCATGCTTTCTATCTTTTATTCGTTCCATTTAACCAGGCTGAGTCAAAGTGATGCGCTTAAAAAGTTGCTTCATCATTGGAATCAAAAAGGTTTATTCCTATCAAATTCGATACTTTTTGCATTAACCCCTCGGAAAAGTAAACAATGGAATGTGGAAAAACTGTGCCTAATTTTTGGCGTACTTTTTTACCCGAGAATCTGTGACAGGTAATTGATTTCTCATTTATTGACAGCTACTTAACAATGGTCTAATGCTCATAATTTGGTATTCTAAATAATATAAATAAATACCAAATATATATATATATATATATATATATATATATATATATATATATATATATATACATATATATATATATATATATATATATATATATATATATATATATATATATATATATATATTTATATATATATTTATATATATATATATATATATATATATATATATATATATATATATATATATATATATACAGTATCTACTCAATGAATTAGGGCCACCCATTATTTTTTTGAATACTCTGAAATCTTTTGGATTATTATATTTATTTTACATAAATACATTAGGTTTTCTATTGACATCTAATATCATGTATATTACCTTCAATAATATGTAAAATATACCTGGATTATTTAAGCCTTTACAAAATTTCAAACCCTTTTTCTGAGAAAGGTCCCTAATTAGCGCAGATAGACAGATAGTTGAAAGTTCAAAAAATAGTCCTATCTCATTTATTAGTGAAGTTTCTTGAGTTTTGGTTGTTGTTTTGTTCAGAGAGGTTATATAGTTATCGTGTCTTGTGAAAAAAACTGAATTTTTAATTTTAGTTCATAAAGTATAAAAAAAAACTGTAAACACAAGTGTTTTTTTTGAAAAGGACAAAATGGGAAAAAGTAAAGACATTTCTGAGGAAAAAAAGTCTAGTGTTATAGTGCTACTGAAATAAGAAATACTATCTAATAGAGAAATTTCAAAAAAAGAAAACGTTTCTCGTCAAACAGTGGACAGAATTTCAAAATCAATAAAAAATTAGTCACCCGCCACCAGCAATCGGCGAAAGAACTGTCGTAGGATTAGAAAAACAACACCGAGGACTGATCGAAAAATCGTTCAAAGTGCCTTAGAAAACCGTAGTGCATCAGCAAAAAAATTAAAAATAAAATTGGAAGAAGAGGGTATAAATATATCGGTATCAACACTGAGGCGACGTCTTTACGAAGTAAATCTGAAATGCAGGCGCCCTGTAAAAGTACCAAAATTGACACCACGAATGAAAGCGGATCGATTAAAATGGGCCAGGCTACATCGAAATTACTCGGTAGATGATTGGAAAAAGGTATTTATTTAAATTGAATTTTCAACATATCATTTTAGTAAATAAACTTATATATTTGAATTAAACTTAAATTTTCATTATTTTTTAGGTCATCTTTAGTGATGAGTGCCGGTTAGAAACCGTGACAGAGAGCCGTCGATTCGTCAGGAGAACACCAATGGAACGTTACAATGAGGCCTGTGTGGTAAAAGTTATCAAACACCCCCCTGCAACAATGATATGGTCATGTATTATTAACAATTTACCTGGGCCGTTGTTTTTCGTGGAAGGAACAATGAACCAAAATTCCTATAAGCAGGTCCTCGAACGAATTTTATTGCCCTTCTACCATACACTCGACCCAACAGAAGGTCCATACACCTTCATGCAGGATGGGGCACCTTGCCACCGGGCTAAATCAATAATAAAAATTTTGTCTAACAAAAATCTGCCTTTGCTCCCCTGGCCTGGAAATTCTCCGGACCTTAATCCTATAGAAAACGTATGGAGCATGTTAAAAAATAAGGTATCCTCATTTCCAAATCCGACAGTAGACTGTCTAAAAAAAAAATTAAAAAATTTGGTCAGAAGACGAAGAAATAAAAAACATGATAAAACAGTGCATTTTAAGTATGCCAAAAAGAATTGAGGCAGTTATTTCTGCCAAAGGTGGAAATACTAAATACTAACTATATTTATATGAAAATATATGCATAATTTAAGCGTAATAAAGTGTTCATATGTAAATAAAATTCAATGTTGTTTTATTCAAGGTTTTCTCTGAGTTATTCCTGTTTGAATTGAGAAATTGCGCGAAATTCTGCGTGGCCCTAATTCATTGAGTAGATACTGTATATATATATATATATATATATATATATATATATATATATATATATATATATATATATATATATATATATATATATATATATATATATATATATATAAATATGCAAAATATTTAATAAAGAAAAAAAATAATATAGTTTCATTTTTCATTCCATCCAAATCTCTACAGATTTATACAGTAATGATACTGACTGTATAAAATTTTAAATAAAAAACTGAACATTGCTCCTTAACAAGAAAAAAAACATAAATTTATCGCCTTGTACATAAATCAGATTAAAATTGATTACGAATCTGGTCGAGAGTCTAGGTTTATGTTAAATGCATACACTGTGGCGTTGATTAGTTCCATAAATTGAGAGTTGTATTGATATAAATTTATCTGGGTGTATTTAGCTAAGCCTACATTACCGTGAAGTAATACTTACCTCAAATGTCAGAATGCCAATTTTCTTTGATATCATGACCAGATCTTTATTTTAGTATACAGTAAAAACTTGATATAACGGGCTAATTGGGGGAGGTGGTGTCCGTTAAAGCCGAAAGTCCGCCATATAGAAATAAGTTTAAAATAAATAAAAAACTTAAAATCTTGTTCGTTTTTTTTTTATGTGAACACTGTATTTACAACATTTTGAGTGTGTCCAAATACTTGTTCACAAAATCTGGATTATCTCCAATTACAGGAGTTATTTTCATATTATTTTTTGACATCTCATCAAAGATGAAGAAGAATATGGAAGTCTGGGCATTTACGGGGCTTACGACCGTCATAGGCTGGTTTGAGTGATCACTTTACACACGTGTAACATTCACCAATTCTACCCATTATTGACAACCACACTACTCAAATTCTTGGAAGTTCTATATATATGAACCAATTTAGAAACCTTGTTCATGAATCACTAAAACTTCACTAGAGACATCTATTGGTGAGATGTAAAGAAGCTTTTTATTAAGCAGAAACTCTTATATTAGTATGTGAGATCCGAATCCCGGATTATAATCACACACATGAGAAACGCCAGAAAATACCATTTTCATTTTTATTATTAAGCTTATAATTTGACCAGATAATTTATTTACAACATTTTGAGTGTGTCCAAATACTTGTTCACAAAATCTGGATTATCTCCAATTACAAGAGATAATCCAATAATAATATTAATAATAAAAATGAAAATGGTATTTTGATGAGATGTCAAAAAATAACACTGTATTTACTGTACTTTGAAAAAACAACTAAGTTTTGTTTGTACTTTTGAAGCTTCCTTTTTTTTCTTATAAGCAACTTTCTTAAATTACGAAAACTCGGATAATATTTATTGACTGGAATTTTTCCCTTTAAAATAGAGGTCCGCTATATCGAGGTTTAACAGGACTTAACATTAACTATCAAAATGTAAAATTCTGACGTAAAAAATACAAATGTTTGTATTGACAATAATATATTTATTTCTATTTACTTACCCTTTGTTAATTTAAACCAATGTTCGATATTAAATGATTACATTCTCTGAATTGGTCGAACATTGACAGTCTTAGTTCATTTTTCAATGAGTCTGTATTTTGACTGCCATGTTGTATTTGGTCCCCAAAATGGCGGGAAATAGCGCCAGTTTCGTGATCTTATTTGGGTGCAGAGAACAATAAACGTTAATTATTTCGTATTCAATTCTGTATTACGAAAGAGTTTAATAGTGAGACGTCGGACGCCAGACGGCCATGGCCCTGTTGGGCACAGGAACCAAAACAAACACAAATTCAGTCACAAGATTCGATTACAAGCGGATCTCTGCCTACATTATCTCTACTCCATGCGAGAACAGAATAAAAAAATCCTAAAACTTAAAGTGATTAACCGTCACGCCGCTTTCCGCAGGGGTAGGCAGAGAAAATAGAACGCCACACCAATATGTCTTTCCAAACAATCTTCACCACTTCCACATTCATACATCTCTTCATATATACCCGCCGATTATTTCGTCCCCTGATCTAACCACGCCCTGAGTATTTGAAATACTTAATTATGTCAAGCTTTCCTCGGTCTTCCTTGGCTTCTATTACCATCACACTCCCCTCTTAATACTTGTTTTACCTACTGTTTTTTCTTCACCATTCGATTCATTTGGCTACAATATTAAAGATCCCGGGTCGATTCCCAGAGAGGGTTTATAAGTTAATTTTTCACTCTAACATTTATTCAATATTACCTAGGACTGGTATCTGAAGCGCAGGACTGACCACCTTGTCTTCATATAATAAACGATTGGATAAACATTGCCTAAATTTGTTGCAGTGCCCTATGCACCATTGGGTGTGGATTGAATAATTTATTCACTTGTATTTATAAATCGTTATTTTTATTCGATTAAAAAAAATCTCTCAATACATTGAACATTTACAGGCTTCACATAAGTCATGAAAAATAAGCTCTTCTGCTATTTATCAGCTGGCTGAAGAATGACAGGGAGAGGTTGCGTTTGAAAGAAATTTACTTTCTTAAAAATTAGTTGTTAACTGTGATTCAGGAATGACAACCACACTACTCAAATTCTTGGAAATTCTATATATACACATGAACCAATATTGAAACATTGTTCTTGAATCACCAGAACTTCACTAGAGACATCTATTTCTGAGATGAAAAGAAGCTTTTTATTGAGCAGACACTCTTTTAATTATTAGTATGTCAGGTACGAATCCTGGATTACGATCACATACATGAGAAACGCCAGAAAATATCATTTTCATTTTTAGCATTTTAGCTTATAATTTGATAAATTAATTTATTTAGTTAGCTTCTTTAACTACCAAGAATTTGAGTAGCGTGGTTATCAATAATGGGTAGAATTGGTGAACGTTACACGTGTGTAAAGTGATATCTTAAACCAGCCTATGACGGTCGTCAGCCCTGTAAATGCCCAGACTTCCACATTCTTCTTCACCTTTGATGAGATGTCAAAAAATAATATGAAACTAACTCCTATAATTGGAGATAATCCAGATTTGTGACACACGTATTTGGACACACTCAAAATGTTATGATTTAGGACACAGCAACATAATATGTGTTTTTATATGTCATTTTATGCTCTTTTCTTTCTTTTCCATTTAACCAGACAGAGTTACAGCGTCGCTCGGTACAACTAGTTATAAATTAAAAAAAATATATGTATGTATATATATATATATATATATATATATATATATATATATATATATATATATATATATATATATATATATATATATATATATATATATATATATATAGATGAAATATTGAATGAAAATACGTTGATCATTTGGTATAGTCTTCTGTTGTTAATTTCACCAATTAAGATCCAGCATTCGTTAAGTCGCAACTTAATTTTCTCTAAATGTAAGTAACATTTTACGATTTTTTTTTCTTAAAACATTATTTTTTATAATTTTTTTTCTATATAATTGTATGGTTTTGAAAATAAAATAGTTATTGTAAGGAAGGAGTTAAAAAGATAATAAAAAAATATATTTTCCATATATACATATTTATATATATATATTTAAAAGATTGTATAATATCCAATATATAATACATTCTTTTAAAAAATCGGGCGTGAATAGACATGTGACGTCTCCAGTGGTCTCCGGTGGAATGAATTATGTATTTGCGAATATCCCTTTAGCTAATTTTGTCCCCAATAGTACGCGCTGTCAAATCCATTCAACTATAAATTGTCTCGCATCTCTAAAAAATGACCAGTTGACCAGTCGCATGTAACAAGGCCACAAGTGGCAAGTGCTTTGTATTTTATCAAATTAATTTATAGTATAACCTTATAAATATAAATTAAATATAAAATCTAAATAGCAAAAAGTTTGGTTCACCTTTATACAAAATATCACCATGATTATAAAGGTATGTATCTCGTCTTCATACAGTTCGTATTATTAGTTTAAAAAAAAAATTTCTTCTTATTTTCATGTTTATCCGATGATGCATAGGGCACAGCACCAAATTTATGCAATGTTAAGCTGTTCGTTTATTAATCGTCTTAATATATTGTCTGCCTCCGTAGTGTAACGGTCAGCACGCTCGGCTACCGTTCTGTAGGTCCCGGGTTAGATTCCCAGGGGGGTTCAAATAAATATACGTGATTTTCCACTGTAATATTTATTCAATAATACCCTGGACTGGTACCTGAAGCAGAGGGCTGATCACCTTTCATTCATGTGTAAACGATCAAGATAACACTGCGTTATATGACGCAGTGCCCTATGCACCATTTGGGTGCGGATAAGGGTTTAAAAAATATATATATATATATTAAGGGAAGGTGATCAGTCTTGCGCTCCAGGGTATTATAAACTAATTATTAGAGCGAAAAAACATTTATATTCATTTGCTCTTCTGGGGATCGAACCCGGGACCTCCAGCATGGTAGCCAAATCCGCTAAACACGAGAATAACGATATTTAAAAAAAAATATATGTAATATGTTTGGAAATCTAAAATAATTAGCAATTATTTTATTTATTGTTTCGGCATTTGCTTCGTGGTAAGGCATGTTAAAATGATTAAGGAAACACTTATTTTTATGACATTTGAGTTTATTTATCGATTACTACTAGTTTCGAAAGCTAAGCTTCCATCTTCAGGTCTGAATAACAACTAATTATAATAGTTATTATTCAGACCTGAAGATGAAAGCTTAGCTCCCGAAACTAGGAGTCATAAATAAATAAACTCATGTGATGTAAAATCAAGTGTTTCCTTAATCATTTTAAATAGCAATTGCTTGGACTTATCACAAGAAAAACAATAAAATGATTATAATTACGATAATGAGAGTAGGATACAGCTAGTAAGGATCGGGTTAAAATTCTTGTAATCCTTACACATACACGCACATACATTTTTTTAAAATATAAAAATACGTTTTTGTATTTTAATACAACGTTGTATTAAAATTACAAAACATTCAATTAAAAATTTGACGAGATTTAAGATTTTGAACAAAATAACATTTGAATTTTTATTTATTAAGATGTAATAAAAAGTATCCCTTTGAAATCATTTTATCAATGATATTATAATAATATGCAGAGGTTTTTCCAAATGAGAGGCTGCAAAGCTTAAATATGTTGAGATTGCCATTGCAAATGGACAAAACATTCATCGTCATGGACAAGACAAACATTGTCTTGGACAGGAATAACATTTTCATGGACAAAACAAACGTTGTTATGTACAGGACAAACATTTTGATGAATAAGACAAAATATGCTATGGATAGGATAAATATTGCCATGGACAGGATAAAAACTGCCATGGATAAAAATAAACATTGTCATGGACAGGACAAGACTACCATGGATATTATTAACATTGTCATGGACTGGACAAATCTGTCATGGATAGAATTAACATTGTCATGGACTGGACAAAACTGTCATGGACATTGAAAGCTGTCCCACCGCATGCCCAGATCTGATACAGAAGCATCTAGGCTTCCTGACAGATCTGCTTTTTTTTTTAACTAAGTTGCGAAATTTATTGAAAATGTGAAACAATATAAAATTGTATCCCGATTTTACTGTGAATTTACATTTAAAAGCTTTCAATATACCTGTCACTCCCGATCTAAATAAATACAAGATTGTAAGTCCATCACCAAATTTTCTAGAAGTACTCAGTGAAAGGGATTAGTGTTTAGTTCAATTAGTCAGCTAGATCCGATTCCGATTCGACGTTGGCCGGTATACAGAAGCCCACAACCCCCGACCAGCACAGCAAACAGACACGGGACAGTGCAAAGACATTTACAGAGAATGAATGTCATGGACAGGACAAACATTGCCATGTCATCCTTGCCTTCGTGTGATTTACTATCAAGATAAATGTGTCAATCCTATGTATTTCCTTAGTCGCCATTGGGTGTGTAAAAGTGAAAAGTAAAAAGTGCAAGCTTATGGAAATGAGTTGTTTATTATAAACGATGTGTCATCACTTAATATTCGCGATGCACAAAACATACATTACTTTTATGAATGTTTTGAATTTTAAGAAAAGAGACGAGGATAATGCACTTTCTATGACTTTAGAAATCTATTTTCTAGAACGTGGTTCTAGTAGTATAAAAAAGGACACGATCACAAAGAAAAAATATATGCGTGACGTTTAAAAATAAATACACGTAAATCAACAATTAAGTTGGTTTTTTTATATAAAAATCAGAGAGCATATCTGGGCATTGATTGCATACGGAAGTAAGTTTTTACCGACGTAGTAAAGATAAGATTTACTTTTGGACTTTTAATTCTAATATTAATACACATAATTGAATTCCAATAATCAATATAATAAAAATTAATATCATAATTCGGAATAATCGATGTATGTAATAATGAATGTGAAAGAGGCGATAATTGTGTGGAAAGATAGATTGGTATGACCGTTCTTTTCTCTCTGCCTACCCCTGCGGAAAGTGGCATGATCGTTAGTTAGTTAGTTATATAATAACTTTTAAAAACGTCCGAGACATTACTTTTTATCATTAGAATCCTAACTGTCCATCAAACCTCTTCCCTTAGTTTTTCCCTCTACCTCCATCCTTAAACTCCCTTTTTCCTTTGCCCGCCTTATTATAATTTTTTGTAATATATATTTTTATTTTGTAATTTATGTTTTTTATTTTGTAATTTATGATTTTTAATTTGTAATTTATGTTTTTTTATTTTGTAATTTATGTTTTTTTTATTTTGTAATTTATGTTTTTTTATTTTGTAATTTATGTTTTTTTTATTTTGTAATTTATGTTTTTTTTGTTAATTTATAATTTATGTTTTTTTAAGTTCAAGTACTAACTACCCTCTGATTGCAAACAACTATAAATGGTATCAAACGTTTTGATCAATATCACTAGTCTGTTTTTGGTTGGTTGGAAGATATCGCTTTTTAGCAATAAGCCCGCCAATGTACGTATTTATTTTCTGTACATGAAGTTCAAATAAATAAATAAATAATTGGTTATCAACTCGCATAAAGACGAAGTTAAAATTTATGAAAACGTCATCTATACCGCGTAATAAAGATGTTGACTTCCGTTTATTTTTTTAAATGCTTTTTGTATTTTCACTTCCATCACGTATATTGGTTCACATTAACATTTACCATTCTACAAAAATGATGTAATGAATGGTGAATGTTACACGTGTATAAAGTGATCACTTAACCAGCTCATAAGCTGTCATAACAGGTCATAAGTCGTGTAAATATCCAGACTTCCATATTCTTCATCTATGTTGAGATGTCAAAATGTCTAACCCAAAATGTTGAATTTTATCCATGTTTATAGTTTTGTTTTCAAGGCTTTACTCGCGCACATAGAATTCAGCAAGCGACCGGCTGCGCGAGAGGTCACACGTCTCTCTACGCCCAATTAAAAAAATGTATGATGGAATTTGTTTTTTTTTTTAGAATATTTATATTTTTTAAAACTCCTTACCTTTCAAGAAATGTTTTCTTTTCAAAACCATATACATACTTATTTTGAAGAAAAACTTATTTTTTTCAATACAAAAGTGGTGTTGTAAGAAAAAAATAATCACGTTAAATGTTAACTGGGTTTAAGGAAAATTAAATAGCGGGCTATTGATCACGGGGCCTTAATAAATCTAGGAATTTATTTCCCAATAGGTATATTATTTTATAACAGTAATAAATATACATATTAATGTATGTCAGAGACTTGTAAGCAAACAGCAGAGTGTGCATATAATTAGGCAAAAGGATTTCCCTCTCAAGTAGCGTAATCCACCATACAGGCGGCCATTGTTTCCCGCGCAGGTCGCCTTGGGAAACGGTGCTAAAGGATCTACGTTCCAAATGCAGTCGTTCCGATTGCAGCTCGCTACCGGCGCGACGCCGGCGCCGGTACAAGGAGCTAATTGCTGAATCTTTTTATAATGAGGAAGTGCCATTACTACTAATACAATGCTTATTCGAATGCATACAGTGTCTTTGCACTGTTCCGTGTCTGTCTGCTGTGCTGGTCGGGGCTGTGGGCGTCTGTGTACCGGCCAACGTCGGGTCGGAATCGGATCTAGCTGACTAATTAAACTAAATACCCTTTCACTGCCTACACCGCGGTACTTCTAGAAAATTTGGTGATGGACTTACAATATTGTATTTATTTAGATTGGCAGTGACAGGTATATTGAAAGCTTTTAAATGTAAATTCACAGTAAAATCGGGATACAATTTTATATTGTTTCACATTTTCAATAAATTTCGCAACTTAGTTTAAAAAAAATTGCTTAGCAAGAGCAGATCTGTCAGGAAGCCTAGATGCTTCTGTATCAGATCTGGGCATGCGGTGGGACAGCTTTCAATAAAGTGCTCTTTACACCACGGGAAGCAGATAAGGGTCAATGAAGAATAATACTATTTTCTTAAATGTTTTTGCAGATACTTTGTGGCACCTTTTATAAACTTTTATAAAATAAAAGAACTTTCTTTTAAAACACTTTTTATTGGTACATTTTTTCTCCAACCGGTTTCGACAAGAACCTTGTTCATCATCAGAGTTTATCACAGCGGTCGGGGAACTTTTTAAACCATTATCCCAAAATATTTTTGCGTTAGTCAATATTAACCCCTCCCCCCATTTTGAAAAGAAAACAATCAAAGCATATTTAAAATAAAATTTGTTTATTGAATTAATTTACATGAAATATAAAATTAATGTTACATGAAAATGTATGTAATAGACAAACAAAATAATATTCTCAAATTGGATCAAACGAAAATTAAGGTTTTCAGGTTTCCTTCTCAGTTTTTGGAGAAATTACATTGATTCATGTTTGCTACAATTACTTAAAAAATGGGACTTTTTGATTTTTAGTTTTTTTTTTATTAACATAAACTGTATACATTTATTTAAATCACAATTTAAAACATATTTATAACATTTTTTTTGCAGAGACCCACCAAGCTACCTTGTATGTTTTGTCGGTGGAGTTATTTTTGAATACATTTAAAAAAGTTTTTAACGATTTTAACCTAATATACACACAAAAAAGAGAGAAAAATTAGATATTAGAGCAATTTGAATAGTCTTCAGCGTTTAATCGATTTTTGAATTGTTTAATTTTGTATTTTTGTATTTAATTTTTGTCCGCCTCCGTAGTGTAATGGTCAGCACGCTCGGCTACCGTTCTGGAGGACCCGGGTTCGATTCCCAGGGGGGGTAAGAATAAATATGAGTGATTTTTTCACTGTAATATTTATTCAATATTGACATAAATACTGGTACTTGAAGCGGAGGGCTGATCACCTTTCCTTCATGTGTAAACGATCAAGATAACACTGCGTTTATATGACGCAGTGCCCTATGCACCATTGGGATGCGGATAAGAGTTTTATTATTATTATTATTAATTTTGTAAAAATCCTAACACGTTTATGAAATGGCAAACTAGGAAAAATTCCCTTTTACCCCAAAAAAACATTTTTACCCCATTTGGGGTAATTTACCCCGGTTCCCCGACCGCTGGATTAACATGTACATGGTCCGTTATATTGTGGTTTTACTGTACAGTACACATTGTGTATTCGTTTATATTTGGTGATGAAATATATATGAAAAATGAGCATTTAATCAAGGGCACTACTCGCTCGGAAGAGAAGACATTGAAAATAGGCGGTGGCCGATGAACCGAAACGACGTTTCGTTATACGGCGAGGTGAATCATGAGTCAGCACAAATATTGCAAACATACACCTGAACTTCCATATAACGGACTTCAATATCACTCTATGTGACGGAAGGATTTTATTGAACCTAAAAATGAAAGAAAGGCTGATTCTTGGCGTATTTTGCGTCCTATATAAGCGTCCGCATCTGTAGTGTAATGGTCAGCACGCTCGGCTACCGTTCTGGAGGTCCCGGGTTAGATTCCCAAGGGGGGTCAAATAAATATAAGTGATTTTTTTCACTGTAATATTTATTCAAAATTACCCTGGACTGGTACCTGAAGCGGAGGGCTGATCACCTTTCCTTCGTGTGTAAACGATCAAGATAACACTGTGTTCATATGAAGCAGTGCCCTATGCACCATTGGGGTGCGGATAAGAGTTTTATTATTATTTTATAAGCAACACATTTTTTTATTGTTCCAGGTTATTTTTTAAAGAATTATCTCCCCTTATTTAGGATTTCACAGATTAGCACACAATAAAATATCTAATGTGCAAATATGACAACAATGTTTACTTTAAAAGATCTTATTCGTATTAATAAGCAGGCGCGCATTCCACAAATCTAGATTGTGTAAGGTTAGTTATATTTTTTATGTTATTCCAGGATAACATATTCCAGAATATACAATTAAAATGTTATTATTTAAAAAAAAAAACATTATCTAATTCAGGGCAAAAACACAGAAAATGAAGAAATTTTATAGAATGTAAAAATTAATCTTGAATGAATTCTACTTGCCCCTTTACGCTCCCAAATGGTGCATAGGGCATTACTTCGACTCGGTTTTATGTTGATCATAAATCATACAATGGCATGGTGGACAGTTTCGCACTGATGACAATACTATGGGAGTTAAGGAGGGGGAAAAAGGTTTTTTTTGGGATTTGCATTTATTGTTTACCTTGCTTAATTTATGTACAATATTTTTTCTTTATAAATCATTAAGTGAATTTTTGTTTCTTCTTGATAAAAAAATGTTTTTATTTCTTATAGGCGATAGGAAATTGTGTAATTAAAGGAGAGAGAAACTAAAAATTAGGATAGCACTTAGAATTGCACGCCCGTACTCGTACTACATACTAGCTCGTGGCCCCAATTTAACCAAATTCTACAATGTGCTATACATTACACAAATTTATTATATTTGTATAAATTTGAAGAAAAAGATCTTTTTTTTGTTGATTTACCTAACGTCCAAGTGACTCTGAAATCTAGCTACGGCTTATGCAACACCGTTTATCATGTCCCTACTCAGGCTTCAACTTTATAAGTTTCATAGCCTATGCCTACTCGTGAGTGGATTTACTCTTTATGTTTAAAGTTACTATAATTTCATATAATTCATGAGTGAAAATTCTAGGCAAAAACACTCGCTACGAAAAAATATCTTCATTGTTGTCTCCTTAAATTATGACCATACGTTTTTATTTATTTGTCTGCAGGTTTCCGCATTTTTCGCGCTGGTAGCTTTCGCGCGTTCAAGTCCCATGTTCGACTCGTTCGACACTTCATACAACAGCCCCTCCTACGACACCGGCCTGACCGGCGGCTTCTCCTCCGATGTATCCAGTTTCGGGAGCTACAACCCTCTGAGCTCCTTCAGCTACGACGGAAACAAAGCTTATGACGGATTCCCAACCTACAACAGCTTTAAAAATACCGACGGGATTGGCAGCTTTAACTCCTACGAAGGCCCCGCATACGACAGCATGGGTTACGACAACTTGAAGGCCATGGATTCGATCGGATATGACTCTTTTAAGAGCAGGAATACTTTTGGGTTTAAGAGCGGGTTCCCTGGAGCTGGATATGGAGGATACAGCTACAACTCTCCCAAGTCGTACGATGTGTCCTACAGCGATGTTGGAAGTAGCGGTTTTGGGTACCCTTCTGAAGGGAAACCGTTAAATTTTGAGAAGTTTGAGCATTACGGATCTGGATACACACGTGATTCAAACGTAAGTCAAATTATACTAGTATCATATTATATAAAAAAATCATAATTAACCCCTTTAGAGGCATCGTTACATACGGAAGCTAACATCGAAATTACGTAGTGTTAACTAATGTTAAATAATGTTCTTCTTCTTCTTCAAACCCTTATCTGTACCCCGATGGTGCATACGGCACTGCATCATATAAACGCAGTGTTATCTTGATCGTTAACACATAAAGGAAAGGTGATCAGCCAACCGCTTCAGGTACCAGTCCAGGGTAATATTGAATAAATATTAGAGTGAAAAAATAAAATAATAATGTTAGTAAAGTTAATACTTTTAGGCGTTGTTTTTACATCAGCTCCAGCCCATTCAGGTTTCACAACTTGTGAGTTTTTGGCCAAACACTCGATCACTGTTCTCCCCCCCACCATACTCACCTGATCTAGCTCACTTCAACTTATTCTTGTTTCCCAAACTCAAAAGATCTTTCAAATATAAAAGATTTGAAACGATTCCCGGGATTAAGGCAAATGCGACAAAGGAGCTGAAAAATATCACATAAAAGGGATCTGTGACTGTTTGCAAAAGTATAAACACCGTCGAGATAAATAAATACTAATAAGTGTGTGCGTTGGGGATGTGACTACTTTAAAGGGGGGAAATGTATAAAGTACAACTTCTAAACTAAGTACATATTGTTTTATGACGCCAGTCCATGTATTAATTGAACAGGTCGAGTATATTTTTCCGAAATCACTTACCGATTTTACAAAATGTCAAAAATAAACACCATGTCAGTCAAAAATTAAAATTTAACATTTACGAGTTTTTCTTCATATTTTTCTTATTGCGAGGATCACGGTATACTAATACGCCGGCCGCAACTAAGGTGGCAAACATTTCCATCGCTAGTAGATGGAATAGTAGTTATTTACTATTCATCATGAATTGATGCATGATTCCTGATTCCTGATTCCAGGGTTACCCATCCTACACGTATGACTACGCCGTGAGTGACCCCCACACTGGCGACATCAAGTCACAACAGGAGACCAGGGATGGCGATGTTGTCAAAGGTAAGCCAAAAAGTTACACTGACAACATTAATATTAAAAACATTTTCTACTGTAGTGGAGAAACCCAGATTCGTGAACAAGGATTTGGATACGCTAAAAAATGTTGTGAAGAAACTAAGCTGCATACAAATTGAAAATCATATCTTTAAGCATCTCCCAGTATGTAAAATATTAAGATCCGGTTAAGGGTTTTGCATACAACTAAATGCAAAGATTTCTGATTTTTCAGAAATAAAAGCTTTTTTAAATCAAGCATAGATGGCTTCAGTTAATTCACACACAAAGCTTCATGATATTTATGGTATATGTAGACGTTTAAAAAAATTGAGTAGCGTGGTGTTATAAAATAATATATTTTACTGAGAAATAAATCCCTAGATTTATTAAGAAAACTATAACAAAACAAAACTATAAAAGTGGATAAAATTCAACATTTTGGGTATGTCACAAATCCAAATACTTTTTCACATATCTGGGTTTCTTTACATATTTTATTTTTATTTTTATTTATATACATTTATTTAAATCACAATTTATACATTTTTAGAGCTTTTTTTTTGCAGAGACCCACCAAGCCACCTTGTGTGTCTTGTCGGTGGAGTCTTTTTTAATACATTTTTTTTTAACGATTTTAACCTAATACAGACACAAAAAAGAGAAAAAAACTAAGAATATAAACAGTTTACAATTTTCATAAAATTAACTCTTGATCATTTACCCATTCCTTTATTTTGCTTTTGTTCCATATTTTATTTTGACCTCCAACATCCGTCGTTAACAAATTAAAAATGTTCAGAATGATATATTGCAGTGTTCGACATCTCAACATAGATGAAGAAGAATACGGGATTCTGGGTATTTACAGGGCTAAGTGATTATTGTCTGCTTACCTGTCATAGGTCGGTTAAGTGATCACTTTACACGCGTGTACCTAACATTCACAATTCTACACAAATAATGTAGAATGGTTCATATTCTTCGTCTTCTATGTTGGGATGTACAATGTACACATCTCATTAGATTATTGATTGGCATTAATGACAGTATTGATTGAATGTTTGGCTGCAGGTCACTACTCGCTGGTGGAGCCCGACGGGTCGGTGCGGGTCGTGGAGTACGTGGCTGACGATGTGCACGGCTTCAATGCGGTCGTCAAGAAGTTGGGGCCTTCCGTGCACCCAGACCCCTTCGGCTCCATGGGACACCACTTCTAGAACTCTATTACCTATGTCAATATTCTTTATTTATTGTACTTATTGCTTATTTCTTCCATTTACAAAAAAAAACTGTATTATTTAATTACCTTTTACACCTTATTACTTATTAGATAAAATACACTATTTGAGCATAAATATATCAAAGAATAAATTGATATTGCTCAAATTTGTTGAACCAGTTAATAGTTTGAATTTCTTAATAATAATAATAAAATAAACCATATCCGCTCCCTAGGTGGAGCATATGGAGTCCACAAACTGTCTCCAGGCTTTTCTGTCGGCTGCCAGCTCCCTTGCATCCTCCCAAGTCAGATCCGCGTCCCGAAGTTCTGACGAGAACTGCCGACGAATTGTCAGCAGTGGTCGTCCTGGGCGGCGCTAACCTGATGCCTTGTAAAAGAGGCAAGCTTGATTAAGGTTCTCAGGAGGCATGCGGAGTACATGGCCAAGCCAACTGAATCGCCTTTTCTTGACGACAGTTGTGACCAAGATTTGCTGCGTCCTACTCTCTACGTCCTAATCTCTTCATTCCTCACAAACTCAAACCACCGCTCGCCTAAAATTCTCCGCAAACACATATTCTCAAAGCTTAGTACACGGCTGCTCTGGGCCCTTGTGAGGTGCCATGTTTCACAGCCGTATAAGAGAAACAGGAGCAATGCAGGCATTGTATAGGCGGCATTTGGTCTTCACCGAGTATAAATCCGATCTCCAGACAGCCCTCATACCGTTGAATGCGGACCCTGCGAGTCCTAATCGCACTCCCAGTTCCTTTTGAAGGATGCCATTTTCAGTCGCGTGAAATGAATTTGAATTTCTTACAAGAAGTAAATGTTGAAAATCATCTTCTACTGTATTTTTTTATTGCTCGAATTCATAAAACCAGTTAAAAGTTTAAGTTTCTTACAAAAAACAATTTAACCTCTTCCATTTAAAACCATGCTTTTTCCTGATAATTACAGGCGCTCAGGACCCATTTAGGTACCTACTTACTTATAAAACTGTACAAATGCAACCCAATTCGTTTTGTTTAACGAAATTCCCAACGGCGATGAGTAGGACATTGGATTACCTAATTATTTCTACAGTTTCTATAGAAAACATAGGTTCTCGTTAGTTACATATACAACTACTTACTTACTATACAAACGCAACCAAATTCGT